>NC_090210.1:600000-768949 GCF_033026475.1 Channa argus
ACTACTCCCAGACAGCCTATTTTAAGACAGAGAGCGTCAATAAGCATCCAATGAGCTGGAATAGGAGGTACTGCGTTAGCACACCTGTGAGACAGAGTTTATAGAATTGCATAGGAATAGTGAAAATTGTTTGTTTTCTTGGACTTAAAAATCCCTTCTAAACAAGGTGGTGTCAGTCAGAAGTCACAAAATAATCATAAATGACAAATGCCTGATGTTTAGTGGAGGCTAGTGGTGACCCCACATACACTTCACACGCTCTAATCCATAAAAAAGCAACCAAGATACACAATAAATTATGTAACATTCTGACAGTCAGAAAATAATCAAAAGATCAGTCAAGGCTTAAAATATTTGTTGCTTCCCTAAAAAAGACAATTTCTCGGGCAGATTATTTGACCAACTTTAGATGCTTGAGAGTGTGAAGGACATCCCTCAGACAGTTGTATGTGTCTGTGATGGTATCAGCCATTTTTTGTGCAGTAAATTGCAAGAACAGTGGCATCACAGCAACAGACAGGAAGAAAGAAAAGGGACAAGCTCAAAACACAGGGGTGGAGCTACAGGGGTGGCACATTCTTCCTACACTCTGATTGGTAGCAACACTGACCTTCAGTGTGTAACTGCACATTCAGCCTCTTAACTGAGCTCCAGTCCGTGCTACAACTAACAACCAAGTGAAGAAACGTTGCTCTCCATTACCCACTGTAGTAGAAAATGTATCTTTCTGATGGATATCAGTCAGAACAATTAGTTGATCTCGTGTGATTCTTGTACACCTCATTAGCTGAGATTGAATATCAGACTCATTGGAGGTAAATAACCCCCTCCAACCAAAGGTGAAACACAATATTTTGCAGGATTACATCATCAGACACTATGATATACATGCCACTATTTTGCGTACAACCCTACCAACCAACTAGCAATTGTAGCTTCAGGTTTTTAGTCACTTAGTTTGTGACAATTTTACTAAAATATTGTGTATGTGTACGAAAAACATGACAGACTTAAAGAAACTGTTAAAACCAGGTTTCACACATGGCCCCTCTATAGCAAAGGACCACATGTTGCCAGTGCCTGATAGCTATGAACTTCAAAGTAAATCAGTGGTAGAAAGTAGTATTTACTAAAGTACTGTACCTTTTATGTTATTTGCTTTAATTTAACTTCAATTAAGTATTTGCTTTGCTACAGTGTAAAATCCAATAACTATCTTAACTTACATTATTTTGTTAATTTTAATCAGTTATCAAAAATATGCACTTCTTACAAGTTTTGATCAATTTAGAGGTAATTGTAGGGTTAACAAACCTATTATTTTTGAGTGCATCTAACTTAAAACAATCAAGTACTGTAGTAATAAATGAAGCAATTAAACTACAACACCAGTGGGAGGCAGCAATACACAAAAAGGTGCCTAATCTCCTAGAAAACTTCAGGCAAGTATTAACAGGATCATATACAGTAAAAAATTATTAAGGGGGTCAGAGCATCCTGGTGCAGTTTATTAACCCAGCGCAGTTGACCAATGACCTTTTTCTGCCTTTGAGCACCCTCTGCTGGCATTTACTGAGGGAAGATTAACATTTTAAAAAATGCACTGCTGCAAAAGAAATGTATTTCTTTCATACAGTACAGTCTAAAGAACCATTTACACTTATGACAACTAATATGAGCATTGGATAATTACAGCTAATTGACACAAGAAGCGCTCCTACTTGTGTACAGCAGAGAAAGAGAGAGAATATAGTACCCAGTTCATTCAACTAAAAATTAAGTTCTTGCTTAAAATAGTAATTCTGAGTACTCTTTACTGAATTACAAGTACACCTGAAGTACATTTTCAATAACGGTAAACTGACTTTTTTTGTTGTGTAAATTGAATTGTGAGTGTACTACACTTACTAAGCATTTGTAATAATAATAATAATAATAATAATAATAATAATAATAATAATAATTCATTTTATTTATAAAGAAATTTACATCTGTTAACAAATCTCAAAGTGCTATTTGTAAGTAAAAATACAATTCCTATTCCAGTTTACTTGTTTTGTTTTTTTTAGGCAATAGGTTTGCATATTTTTTAGATAAATTAATTCATATGATTCATTAATATGAATTCACAGTGTACATTTATTTTCAAACAACTGTCAACAAAGCTAATAGTATATTTTTTGCTAATTATTTTTAATAACTTTATTTTTTTAAAGTTATTTATTTTAAATAAGGGGGATAAATTCCTGTAGATCACAATGTTGTATTCCCAGTAAGAGCTTTTTACCTTTACCTGAACTTGCCTACTTTTACATAAATGCAAGACCTTCACTTGTAACAGTGTGGTAATGATACATTTATTTTAAAAGGACATTTTGTGCTGAAGTTAAAAAGAGAAACGTGGTGGAAAATGGATGTGGAAGCCAAAAAAAGCCCTCATGACAGTATCAAAATCATGTCTGGCATCTTATTACATTTAGCTGGTTATGAATAAATGTATTCAAAATTTACGTATTCACGTGGAAAGGATACTATATTATTATAAGCTACAAATCTATAAGCTATAAGCCTAGATGAGAGCAGAGAAACAGCATTAAAATCTTTTCCTGACAGGACAGAGGGAACCACTTTCTATAAGTCTTGGATTTCTAACCATGGCCTGCCTATTGTTAGCTATCCAGCAGGTGGAGGATGACTACAGGTGCTGCAGCTAAACAACACGAATTGATATTAGCGTAGATTTTGCAGTCGCTTATCTGGGAGGCTCTGCACATGTTGTCTTTCGCAGACTAACAACTGATAATCAGCTGCGATCATCATAACAGCTTTAGCTTTGGTACTTTTCAAATAACGAACCATACCCCTGCTAAGCCCACCTCCTGCAGCTGCTCCAGCTCCTGCCTTAGCGCCTCCTGCTCGGCCTCCAATTCGGCGTACTGCTGCTTCAGGCTCTGGTTCTCCTCCAGAACCACAAGCCCGCACTCCGCCGCCCGGATCTTCTCCCGGTTGGCCTCCGCCAGCTCCCGTGTGAGGCGCTCCACCTCGCCCCGGTACTGCTCCACCGTGTCTCCGCATCCTGCTCCGCCGGCGGCCATCGCCCCTTGTCTCCCTTCCTCTGACCTCTCCTCCCTGCGTCGGATAAGCAGAGAGCTCGTCGGAGGAGAAAGAGTTGAGGTAGACAACAAACCCTCCTCGCCCCCCACCCCACCCCACCCCACCCCACCCCCCCTTCCCCAGGAATCACACCGCTGTTTCAAATCTCATTTAGAAGAAGAGCAATTAGGATCCGTCACACACATTTTCTTAAGGCGCTGTTGTCACCGCTAGAGACTCATATTCTGCTATGTGATGCTCTAAATGATGCAGCGTCTCATCACGCGCTACCCTCGTCCTTTCTCCTCCCTCCGGTCTCTTTTCTGCTTATTCACCGGCACCAGGACGCCATCTCTGCCTGCAGCCGAGAAGCAAGGCACACTCTGTGTCATCGGTGAAGATTCTTAGACATCCAAGTTTGGTTATACGAATATTCAATCATGTCAACTGGAGGTCTTTTCCTTGGTTCCAGCAGGATGACTCGGTACGCACAATATCGGCAGATGGATGCGCCCTCTGGAGATCAGACCATGGTGCAGGACATGCCATAAAGGTCAACAATAAAAGGGTGTGACCTATAGTCTAGCAGTTTAATACAGAGAATAAAAGGATATGAAGACAATGATTATAAATTATGTCATATGTAGCCCAAAGACACACACACACACACACACACATAATACATAACTTTTACAGTAAATTGATCCTAACAACAGTGCTCAAATGTCTTGGCTACTTGTGCAGTCATTTAGAGATCCTGGTTCAAACTCCATTTGTTCCTTAACATAATTAGATCCCATAGGAAACATCCATCATATTACCAATTCAAAGAAGCTTTAAACAAACTACAACGTGATATTATCTGAAGCATTGTTCAGATTCTTTACCCCACAAAAGCCTTTTCACTGAAGGGCCACTTTGTCCAGTCAGGCAACAGTGTCACTGCCAAGATGTAATTGCTTTAACAGCTCCTTAAAATTCAAGGACTCTCAATGAGAAAACCACCTCTGCTTTAAATGAATGTAGCAAAAAATGTTGTGGCTGCAACACAATTACACCACACATCCACACACATACTCAAATATTAGGACTCAATCGTCAATCCTCAAAGTCAAAATGCTCTACTTGGCTTAAGATGTTCACTGTTAGTCGTAAGTACCTGCCTAGTAAACCTGAGAAGATGGGTTTAAAGCCCTACCTATTGGCCTGGTCATCTTGAGTGGCATCTGTGAGGTTTAAGCAATCCTGTATCTTCAGACCTTATAACACAAACAGAAGCTGCCAGTATGCTTGCTCCTATGTACTGTGGCTTAGTTGGTCAAAGCACCTATCTTGTAAAAAGAAGATCCTGGGTTCAACATAGTTAGGTCTTTTATATCAGAACCAATCCAAACTGACAACAAACAGTATGTTTGTATCATAAATTACCTACATTCTAACAATGGTATTATATGTGACACACTGTTTGGAATCAACCCACATGTTTTCCTTTTCACTAGACACGCAGTTTTTACTAGCTGTATGTGCTATGCAACAGCTCCACGGCCAAAATAGTACAACATTATGTAAAAGGGTGATAAGGAAGATCAGATAATGTCTTCATGAAAAAAGTAAAAAAAAGAAGACAAAAGACAATAGAACCAGCCCACTGTGGCTGGAATACAATCACAGACACACACAAAGTCAAATCAATATGGTTCATATTATCGTCAAAACAGTACTAAGAAAAATGTGCTCAACCAGAGGTGGCTCCATGGGCCAAAAAGTTAGGGGGTGAAATACACTGACTAGCCACTTTATTAGGTACACCTTTACAATCTAATGCAATCCAATACAGCAGCCCCACAATTAATTCTACGTTCTCAGTTTTTAAGTTAAAACTGTTGAAAATTGATAATTCTACTCTCTGTTGATTATTGAGGTCATAATTGTACTAGAGTGCAAATTTGTAATGCTATGTATTTTGTTATTTTTATTCATGTTTTTATTTACCCCGTACTTTAGCATGTAATTTCATTTAATATCTACCGGGGGTTCACAACAATTAGTCAGCAGGTTGAGAAGGTGACACTTTTATTGTGAAAACTATCTTACCGGAAGTATTATCCTCGTTGTGGCTAGCGGAACGACAGCTATATATCCCTTCTGTGGGTACGCTGCGTTGCACGTTGCTAGTTAGTTGCAAAGTTGTAGCTATTAGCACGATAAGCCATTCCTACGCTGGAAGGTAGATCCGTCGTTTAGTTTGACGGACCTACAGGGTTCACTAATCTACAGTCCAGACAGCAGTTTTGTCACCGTAAATTGGCGTTGCTGACCAACATACTATCCTAGTTAGCTTATTGTGTTGTCTTCTCTTTAGCTCACTAGCCTATCAAGCTAGCTAGCTAGCTAGCGATCCACTAGCATTCTCCTGTCTCCTTCCGCAGTGCGATCCGGCTCTTTCCCGGCTGGAGGACCATGGCCATGAGACAGACTCCGCTCACCTGCTCCGGTCATACCCGGCCTGTGGTGGACCTGGCCTTCAGTGGAATCACTCCCTATGGCTACTTCCTGATCAGCGCCTGCAAGGGTATGACCAATGAGTTGTGTGTATAGTTTGCTCAAGCAAAAAAACAACGTTTAACGTAATAAATCCAGGCTGATGGCACAGTAGTTTTTCCTTCCTAAACACAATTGAAACTCAATTTCCATGTGTGCCTACTATCATCAATATATTCTTCGTGTTATAAATATTTTTTTGAGTTTAGCTCCATGTCAGCTATCGTTAAATGCCAACGCTAAATCTGACGTTATCTGAGGGGGTGCAGTGTGTGCCTGTAGTGAGCTGTATCAAAGATTTGACGTATCTTTCATCTGCTACTACATTGTCCTGTAACATCTGCATCCTTCCATCTTCTCAGATGGCAAGCCCATGTTGCGCCAGGGAGACACAGGGGACTGGATTGGAACGTTTCTGGGTCACAAAGGCGCTGTCTGGGGAGCCACTCTGAACACAGACGCCACAAAAGCAGCCACTGCCGCTGCAGACTTCACAGCGTAAGTGCAGAGTCCAGTCCTGTATTTTGCCAACACACTTTTGAAAATAACCCATTTATCATGAATAGATCTTTGCTGTTTTTAATGCATGTAAACACAGATTGGAGATTGATGTTGTTGCTCTTGTACTTGCTCTAGGATCTTGATAAATAAATTCTCTAAAAGTAGAGAAAGGAATGGTATAAATTAGAGATTTTTGCATACAATAATGATTAAAATTAAAATGTTGGCAATGGTGTCAACTTTTGAACAATGGAAACTATACACAAACAGTCCTATTGGTAAACAACTGCATTTCAGATTATAGTTTTACTTGTATTTGGTTATATTTGTATTTGTTCTACTAGGGCTATGTTGTTGTTCTGCCTTTCATTTTACATATTTGTTTCTTAATTATTTTCTATTTCAGCCAATGAACAAGTTCTGCTTTTACACAAATTTTATTTAAAGATAGATATTATGTCAATGTTCCTGCCTGTACTGTTTGAAGTAAAAGGATGATCTCCATCTCTGTGCCATGTAGAAAGGTGTGGGATGCAGTGAGTGGAGACGAAGTCCTTACACTGGCACACAAACACATTGTTAAGACTGTCACCTTTACTCAGGTAAGTGGCTTCCTGGATGTGGATAAAAGGTTTAGAACATGTCTTTTTTTCTGCACATGTTCTGGATGTTTTCTTTGTTTTGCAACAATGGCAGGTATGTTGGCATTATACCTCTAATAAGAAAATTGACTTAATAACACAAGAACAATACATAGTAGGACATTACAAACTTACACTATGAGTACTGTATATGCAGTAGATAAACTAGAATTTTTGTATGTGTTTCTCAGTGTCTTTTCATATTATTGAAACTACGGTTTTCCCCCATTCTTTTGATTAATATAAAGTGTCAAATTAATCTTGTTGGTTGTCCATGATTATTTTGTTCAGTTCTTAATTTGAAATGTGTTACATGTGTGACATGTAAAAGGCTACTAAAAAGAGTTGCATGTTTATGATTTGCAAATTATTTAAAACCTTAAAAGGACCAAAAACCATCACGTTAATTGGAAAGTATTTGCTCATTGTGGAGGTGAAACAGCTGCCATCTCTGTATTTCTGTCTCTTTTCCAGGACAGCAACTGTTTGTTGACTGGAGGAAATGACAAGCTGCTGCGCATCTATGATCTCAGCAACCCTGAAGCGGGTAAGTGGTTCAAAAAGCCATCAAGTGGCAGGTGAAGGACTATGTAGCTCAATTGTAAAAATAAATAAAAGAGAGAGAGAAGAGATGCAGAGTTGCTCCACTCAAGCTCTGACATATGCAGGTCATATATGCATTTTGTTTGTCTTCTTATCTTTGAGTGTTGTATCTTTATGTCACTTAGCACCACAGGAGGTTTCAGGTCACACTTCAGCCATAAAGAAAGCTTTGTGGTGTAACAATGATAGGCAGATCCTTTCTGCTGCTGAGGACAAAACCATACGGTCAGTGAAGTAATGGTTTTTCTTTTATGTGTGTGATGAACAGGTCTTGAACAAAACTAAATAAACCTGGATGGCTTTTGCAATGATTATTTATTTGTGTGCATTCATGTGTGTCCAGACTTTGGGATCGGAGCTCGATGGAGGAGGTGAAGACATTGACATTTGACACATCTGTAAGCAGCATGGAATATGTGGCTGATGGAGAGATCCTTGTGATCACATACGGAAAGACCGTTGCTTTTTACAATGCTCTGAGGTACCCATGCCATACATGAAATAAACTAAATGCATATAAATAGTGAAAGTGAAATGGTAAATGAAGTGAAAAATGAGAATGTTTGACATTTCTCAATAGAAAATGAAGCCAATTTATTCAACAAGAGATGTAAACACATTCTTTACTTCTCACTTCCTAATTATTGCTAGTGATGGTGATGATAAGAAAAACAATAATACAATGGTTGATGTTTACATGTCCAAAGCCTGGACCTGATTAAGACGGTGGAGGCCCCAGCTCCCATAAACTCAGCCTCCCTCCACCCAGAGAAAGACTTCTTTGTTGCTGGTGGGGAAGACTTTAAGCTCTACAAATTTGATTACAGCACTAAGGAGGAGCTAGGTGAGACACCTAGTTTACTGTATAAATGTTTACATTTTTGTTATTGTGCAGTCAACAAGCTTTTGACTTCTTTAGATTTTTTTTTAATAAGAAAAAAGGGAAAAAATGTTTTACAGGGGTTTCTTGGTCAGATTATACATTTCCTGGTCAGATAATACAGATGTACAGTACATTTAAAGTCATTCCATGAATGATTCCTGCTAATAGTGTTGGTGCTCCTCCTGTCTGCAGAGTCCTATAAAGGTCACTTTGGTCCAGTGCACTGCGTTCGCTTTAGTCCAGATGGTGAGCTGTATGCCAGTGGCTCTGAAGACGGCACACTTCGACTGTGGCAGACGGCGGTGGGGAAAACCTATGGCCTGTGGAAGTGTGTCCTTCCTGGTAAAACTCTAACTTTAAAAACTATTTTATATAGAACTGCTGGCACAACATGTCCAATACATATCCTGATGCATGCAGTTTTTAAACTGTATAGAAGCATGTAAATAGAATTTATACAAAGAAAAGTACAAATTAATATTATGTAGAATGTTTATTTAACGAGAGAGCTCAAATAAAAAACACTTGATGCTAAAAATGTTGTAAATCTAAACTTAAATAGCTGTTTTCTACCTATTGGCACTCAAAGCACTTTACAATGCTTCTTATAAACCCGCACTCACAATCACACTCACTCATACACCTGTGGGAGAGCTGGCAAACAACGGCAAAGGAGCAACTAAGTTGGGGTTTAGTGTCTTGCTCACACATCGACGTGACCGGAGGAGCCGGGGATTCTGGATGTTTTCTGTCAGATTGGTGGACAACCGCTCTACCTTCCTGCGCCACAGTTGCAGTCGTGAAATGTTCTGTAAATGCAGACCCTTGTGGTGTTACTAAATAGCAGCTTCAGAGAACTCCAGTTTCTTTTCTCTGGGAGTTTTCAGTCAGCTCTTATTGAAATGACAATCCAGCATTTCCCATAATACAACTCAACTGCTTTTTTTAAAATCCTGCCTAATAATCGTTTTTCCAACCATCTTATAATGCAGGCTTTTTGTTTTAAATGTGTATTATCTCTAAGTTACACGAGGACACCACTGTATCAGTTATTTGCTTAGAGCTGACAAAGTCACAGAGGATATTAGTCACGTGTAATAGAATCCTGCCAGCAGCAGCTGTTTCACCATGCTTTTTGTTTGCCAGCAGTACTCTGGCATATCATGATGGTTTTCCCTAATTCTTGTCTTATTTTTCCTCCTCAGAGGACCTAGGGGCAGAGAACTCTGAGCAGCTGTACACACCAACCCCTGAGATCAAAGCTTAAAGAGAAAATGTCTTGTTACTGATTGGAAATGAGAGTGAGAGTAAGAGAAAAGACGAGCAGAGGGTGTTCCATTGTTTTCTACCAGGCCCCAGCAAGGAGTGGAGTCCAGAACACCTCCATTCACCAGGAGCTGATGTGGATATTATGAAGGTCCTCTCGGTCATAGACCGACCATCTCTGCCACAAACAAACATATGGATAAACATTTGGCAGTTGGACAGTATGGGCTGGGGAGTAAAGCAGTAGAGCTGTGAGTGTCTATGGCTCATTGCTGCCTGCTTTCTCTCTGATCAGCCCAGTTCTGTCTGTCTCCCTTATATTAACTTCCCTTTAAGTTTGACCCTACATTTCGGTAAGAGTGATTTCAGTTTCATAGTTTAGTACTTAATGAGCTGGACCAATACTTTTGTTTTCAGTTCATAGTTACAAGAAAACCGATGGTGATTGCACAGTTTGTGTTACTAGCGCTTTAATTTCTTCAAAACTCTTGCTTTGTGAATTTTCTGCTGTTGTCCTAGTTCAGTATATTAAGTGTCCAAATAAAAGAAGACACTGTTTTCTGACAAAGTGATGGAGGCAAGATTAAAAAAAAATCAACTTTGGTTTGTCTTCATTTGTGTTAAGTGATGAAATAAACGAACGCATTACCGTTTGAATAGTCAGTACTGCAATAGAGCACTGTTTCGTGTTTTTCTTTTTTCATCCGCGATAAAGGAATTATTATTGTAAATTACCTAACTTGCAGTGTAGTAGTAATAGTGCAACAAAAACTAAAGTCAAAACATGTTGAAGTAATTGGCCTATCAACTTAATAATTCGCTGTTATTTGGGATTTTCATTGCGAAGAACGTGCTACTTACTGGTGACGTGCGGTTCATTTTAAATTTCTGTGGTTCACCAATAAGGACGCCGTTTATAGAATGTATGGCCAATGGTGGTCGCCTTTAGAAGGTGTCTTTTCCGGTTTGGTCACCCACAGGCCTGAGATTCTCACAAGCAGCAGTGGGCCACTGCATATTTCGTTCAGTTCTGCTACCCAACGACTACCACTTTCACTACCCTATTTGTTGTGCGTGGATAAGGAAGCGAGAGCAAAGACTGGAATTCTACTTATTCTTTAGTTTTTCCTTTCATTTATTCCGTTTGTTTCTTTTCACTTTGAATCACTTTATTATCCTAGCTAACATAGTGCCGCGAGTATCCAGTCCAGTGAGAGGCGCTGCTTAGCTGTTCCACTTGGACCAAACCTCCCCTGTTCACTGTTGGCGCTAGCTAGTTAGCTAAGTTACCCGCCGGCCGACTTTGTAACTCTGTCCATCTTTCTGAACGCCGACATGCCGGAATACCTGGATGACCCTTCTGTGCTAACTAAAGATAAGTTGAAGAGCGAATTGCTTGCCCACAACGTTTCGCTTCCGAGCGGCAACCCGGCCAAGGACGTGTACGTGCAGCTTTATCTGAAGAACCTGACTGCTCAGAACAAGAAAAATGTTGCGGACACTACTTTGGACGCCTTCTCCAGCGACGAGGAGCTGCCGCCGCCCGTCGTCTCTAACAGAAATCGTTCCTTCGGCAGAGTGAGTTTTGTTTCCCGCTTCTATGTTAATGTCAATCCGTATAAATTAAAATTATTAATGGCACAGCACTGTTAAACAGCATTATCCAAGTTTGTGTTAGCTAAGGCAAAAGTAGTGAATTAGCATTAGGCAAGTTTCAGGTACTTAAACACATTAAACACACACAATAAATCACATAATTTAGCCACTAATGGATAAATATTGTAACAGCCAAGTTAGCCGATACTTCAGCTCACTTAAAAACTTCCCCAGCATGAAAGTCAATCTTAACTAACTAATCAATCAGCCGCCCTTTCTACTGTCCCATAGACATTTCAAATTACAACTGACTCCCATCACCTAAGTACAGGATTGTTTGGTTGCGTGGTGTTGCAAAACGCGGGTAAGAACTATATGTTTCAGTTGTCGCCAATAATTTATCTCCTTAGGGCACCAATTCAAAGCCCCTAATGGAAAGTCATAGCTTTAAATCCAACATACACGAATGACCAGACCCTAATGAATTCACCAGATTTACACTTTAAACTTTCACTTACCTCGTTCCATAAATTTCCCTCTTTCCTTCAGCTTAAACATGCAGGTCTCCTTTGTTGTTGCTTACAACACAATACCAGCAGCTTGACTGGTCTACTGATAAAAATTGGCACTGATCTGTAGTAGTAGCTGAGGAGCAGGCTGTGGGGGTTTCTCCAACTGTTGAACCCTTTGTGCTTTGTACATGATAATTAAATCTGTGTTTTTGAGTGGATAGATGAATAGATAGATGGATGGATACTTATTTAATCCTGAAGGAAATTCAATAAACAAAATCAGCCCTGACATGTTAAGAAGCAGATAGATGTTGTTGTTTTTTTGAATGGATTTAAATGAATGAAACATTGCATAGTTGGCTTTGCCCTCAATCTACAATTGTTGTGTCTTGGACTCTTTCCTCTGTTGTTCTAATAATAAGAATAAAATTATTTCAGCCATTGATCGCCTGCACATTCCCTGTTCCTTAATAAGAGCAGTCTTTTGAATTCCCTCTGAATCATGACTTCTAAGCCTGCTCACTTCCTGGAGTTTCTCCAGATGTTTGTTGCACATGGTATTTATATCTAAAGCCATTTCATAAAGACTCAAACAAAAAGGGAGACTGCTAAGAACAGATTTTGTTATAAAGTTACTTACAACATTTAAGATTTTTTTTTGTTTCTCCTACAAATCCAATTGAAATTAAATCAGAAGCTAATTATAAAAAGTACAAACGTTACAGCATTACAGTAAAATTTACAATATGAGCAATTCAATGACTGCCTACCTAACCGGATGTACTTAGTTAATTACAACTCATTATTACATAAATATAGCTAAATGTCGAAGTGTCTCTGAGCAAGACACTGAACCCCTAACAGCCCATTCCCTTCCCCAGCTGTGCAGTGCCGGTCCAAGCCCGGTAAAAACTGGGGAGGGTTGCGTCTGGAAGGGCATCCGGCATAAACATTTACAGCATTGTGTGCATACGATCCACAAATTAACAATATAAGAGTAAACGATCAAAACACTCATTAAATGATCATGAACATGCAGAAAAACGATTCAGCTGTGCCGGCAGTTCTCTATTCACCGCCATGTGTTAACTACAACAAGCTTGTTGCCTACTTGATAACTGCTACGAACGCATTACCTTACATCCAACTAAAAGCTCTATGTGCTGCACTTAATGCACTGTTCAACCTAATGCCACAGGTTCTGGTGGACTCTAAGGCAGTCACACTCAAAAACCAAGCAGGACCCTTTAGCCGTCAGCAGAGAGTTCCCCTTAGCAGCAGACAGAGGAGGTTTGGGATCAGTTATAGTGACTGATTTCATGTTCATTCTTCAATTCAATTCAACTTTATTTATATAGTGCCAATTTAAAACAAAGTCATCTCAAAGCACTTTACATAATAAAGTCTAGACTACACAAGTATGTAGAGGCAACCCAACAAATCCCTCTTGAGCAAGCCACAGGAAACAGTGGAGAGGAAAAACTCCCTTTAACGGAAGAAACCTCCAGCAGAACCAGGCTCAGGGTGGGGTGACCGGTAGGGATGAGTGGAAAGTGAAGAGAGAAAAGAAAAGAGCAACAAAAGCAACAACAAAATATTTTACAGGTTGATAGGACGAGTAGCTGTGCACTGGAAACACAGCTCCAAAGCCAAGGACACCTGCAGGAAGGGACGGAGAGAGCGAGACTGAGGGGGAGAAGACACAAAATTAATTGCATGCAGTAATGACAAATAAATGTATAGAGAGAAGGAGGAGAAAAGCTAATGAAGGAGAAATATGATCTCTCTCTTGCCTATTCCAGTCAGCGATTGCTGCAGCATTTTTGTTTAACTGAAGGCTTTTTAGAGGGGTTATAAGGACACCCCAAATGTAGTCCAATCTAGAAGTAACAAATGCATGGACTAGTTTTTTGGCATCACTTTGAGACAGGATGCTCCTAATTTTAGCAATGCTCTGTAGTTGGAAGTGGGCTGTTGTAGACATTTGTCTTATATGTGAGGTAAATGGTCAAAGCTAACTCCAAGGTTCCTACCTCAGTATTGGAGGCCAAAGTTATGTCATCTAAAGTAACTATATTGTTAGACAGCATATTTCCCATCTTTTTAGGCCCAAACAGAATAATTTCAGTAATGGCACTAAGTTCTAGTAGGACGAGTATGGACACAAATCCATTATCTGAAGCCAAGAGAAGATTGTTGGTGACTTACCAGTGCTGTTTCTGCACTATGATGAAGTCCAAATCCTGACTGAAAGTCTTACAAATGATTCCTGTACAGGTGGTCGTATTTGTAACTACTTTTTCAAGGATTTGATATCAATCTATAGTTTGCTTATTTACCTGGATGAAGACGAGTTTTTTTTAAGTGGCGGTTTGATTACAGCAACTTTATAGGCCTTTGCTACATAGCCAGTTTCTAAGGATAGGTTGATCAAATCTAATATGAACCTGTCTATTAAAGGTAGAACATCTGTGAGCAATTTGGTTGGGACACGGTCTAAAAGACATGTTGTTAGTTTTGAGGAAGCAATAGTTGAAGTTAGCTCAGTGACCTCTATCTAAGCAGGGATTGGGGCCTTATTGAGGATTCTAGAGCTGTTGTACCAGAAGATCCATCTGTAATATTTGTAGGGAGGATCTGGTGAATTTTTTTCCCTAATGGCTACAATTTTATTAGTAAAGAAAGTCATGAAGTCATTGCTGCTCACAGTAAAGGGAATACTAGGCTCAAAAGACCTATGGCTCTTAGTCAGCCTGGCTACAGTGCTGAAGCGAAACCGGGGGTTGTTTTTGTTTTCCTCTATTAGTGCTGAATAATATGTTGTTTGGGCATTAAATTATCATTTTCAATGGCATATGTAAGGACAAGGTCTAGAGTGTGACTTACATTTTGGGAAAAAACAATTGAATCTAGTAATGAATTAAATGCAGTGTTGAGGCAGTTACTGTCAGCATCTACATGAATGTTAAAGTCACCCACTATAATGACTTTATCTGTACTAAGCACTAAATCGGATAGAAAATCAGAAAATGTATTTAAAAACTCTGAACAAGGGACTGTAGGACGGTACACGATAACAAATAGAAGTGGTTTTTGAGTTTTCCAGTTTGCGTGTGAAAGGCTAAGAGTAAGCTAAACTATGTTTAGCTCTAGAGTTTATGCTGCTACTCCTCCACCTCCACTTAATTTAAAAATTTAAGTGATCATGGAACAGACATAGTCTCTATAGGGCAAAGAGCAGTGTGGTTAAGATCATAACATTCATTAAAATAATAAAATTCCCTGGGTGAAAAATTAGAATCCAAAAGAGCTGCCTTTTGTCTATTATTATCAGATTCTATAGATATCTCAGACTGTTCATACCTGTGGATGTTGTCGGGGGTTTGAGTGGAGGATGCAGGAGAGGTAAGCACATCAGAGCCACAGGTGTTTCCAATGCTGAGTCAGTCACTGGAAACTGAGACGCTGTGGACAATGTTCGCAGGCAACATCCGTGATCCCAGAAAGTTCTGGTGCAGTCCATCTTGTTTGAAGTACTGAGGACGATCCCAGAAAAGATACGTAAAAGAGTCAGTGTGGCTGAGGAGTCTGGAGAACCAGCCAACACCGCGACCCACTGTGGGAATTGGGGTGGAAATGCCCCGGTAGCATGCCCCGACCCTGCTGCGCGCAGGAGGCTAAGCAGTCACCTGTAGGGGCCGAGCCATCTGGTATCTCACGGGGCAGGCAATCGCAGGGAATTGCTGCCGGGAAGTCAGCCTTGCAAGCTTCTCAAGAACAGTGAACCGGTTACCTGGACCGGCGAAGGTGGTCCAGTGGACTGGTTGACCAGATGAGCAGGTGTTGTACGATGTCTCTTTTTATGATCCAGGCCTCCTGCGTCAGTGGTGAGGAGCAGGCCTGTGTTGGGACAGGCTATTTGGTCGTCCTACAGGGCCAGAAATCCGTGGGTTGGCACCGTGTTTCCAGCGGAAGCCACAGAGCCAGACCAAAGCCGCGTGACATCCGGGTCCTGGGTCACTAAACAAACAGCCGGGTGGAAAAAGAATGTTTGTTTCATGTAGCTCGAGGTATTAAGAGCTGTGAGGTGCTTTTTTTTTTTTTTGCAACTGCGTGAAAACGTGTACACAGTTTGCACAGACTGCCATTATTCTGTTACACTTTTTAATTATATTAAACAGAACTGTTTGCTGAAGAAATGAAGATGGCACCACATTCCTTTAACTTAAATGTAACGAATGTAACACTTTAATTAGAGACTAAATTTTAGTCTGTAAAACACAGATTACCAATGAATTAATGGATTAATGGGCCAGCTGTGGCACAGGAAGGTAAAGCAGTCGTCCACCAAGGTCGAAGTTGTATTTGATCCCCGGCTCCTTCAGTCACATGTCGAAGTGTCCTTGAGCGAGACACTGAACCCCAACTTAGGTGCTCCTGGTGACTGTTGGCCAGCTGCATAGCAGCTTCCCCATCGGTGTGTGTGAGTTTGAATGGGTGAATAACAAGCAGAGTAAAAGAGCGCTATGTAAGTGCCATTTACCATTTACCATTAATTAACCAACAATAATAGTTAGGTGCAGCCCTATTTTTGATTTCTCATTTTTTAAGTTCAAACTGTTTTTAAGTTCAAAGGTAGTAATTAGTAAGTCTACTATGTGTTTATCATTGAGGTCAAAGCAGGTGGTGGAGTTGTACTAGAGTTCATTATAAGAAGAGGTTGTTCTAATGTTTTGGCCACCTTATTTAAAATGAATAAGTCGTCACATTCATTTGTCTTTCTGTATGCCCAGTACAGGAAAGGACATGGTTTGGGAGGTGTCAGTTAATCAGGTCCAGATGCATCTTTTCTCACTATTAAATTTGAAGAAAACTTAAACATAAATTAATTTTTGTAGCATGTACAATTAGCCATATGACGCACTCTGTATTTTTACTAGTTTACGGAATTTGATCACCCAAAAAACATAAAACTAGTTTTGCAAAAGTGTGTATTGCAGTAACCATTGTAATGTTTTTTGCTAGGTTCACCCGTTGTTGAAGAATTGTCTGGATTCTAAAATTGCACGTGTAAAAAAACATACTGCTATTAGACATGATGGTGAAATTAATGTGTGGGAAACAAGTGGTGTCTGAAGTGAAGTTAGATTGGTGATTCACATTGACTGCATTCACATGGACTTAAGTAACCAGGGTACTTAAAGAAATCAGCTTTCTCTGGTAACCTGGGAAAGGTGTTTACAGGTGCTTAAGGAACCTGTTTACGGGAAATCCGTGTATACATGCAGCACAAGTAACCTGATTTCTCCTCCACCTCAGACATGTTTTTGAAGCCTGGCACACAGATATTAAGTGTATAATAATGGAAAATGCTGCTTTCTGACTTTGACTGTGTGTGTTCATGTCGCAGCAGAGTGAGGGGGGTGGAGAAAAAGGAAAGACATATGATGCTAATCCACAACAGTCTGAATATTAAAAAGCCACAGGGAAAGTAACCTCTTTAGATTTCTACGAGACAGTTTGTGTAAATTAAAATTTCTCTCAGACCTTAGGCATACTTTGTTTTTAAAATAAGGTGGCAAACACACACCTAAGAAATAAACTTTCCAGACAAAGCTGAAACCAACTGGTTCAAGTTGTAAATGTAACACACTCCATAAATGCATTTATTGACATTCACAGTGTTTCTGTAACAAATGTCCTCAGTGCAATGGAGAGACTGGAATTGCACGGCAGACTGAAGGTTTAACTGCAGCTGGTGAGGAGTTATCTTTTTGGGTTTGGCCTCTACACTGAGGAAATACTTTTCTCAGGAAGAGGAATTTGTGCTCTGTGTGTGTGTGTGTGTGTGTGTGTAATGTAAAGTTAGGCCGTGTGGAAACATATCTGAGGTATTGCGAAATTGCGGTGCATTGTTTGCATGGCATCAGGTAGAATGTGGTGGTGGGCCTGCAGCTCAGAAATGAATTCCCAACAGTTACAGTAAAGGGAGGCTTTCAAAACGAGCCCTAAAGCTTCAGATCTTCAAATGTTACCGCTTTTTACAATGTAGGTGCTGTGGTGTCAGGGCAGGACCCGCAGTGTGAGGTGGTTTCGTCTCTGGAAATCTCTCATAGGGTTAAGCAGTGTCTACCAAACTGAGATATAAAGAAGTCAGCAATGAACAAAGACATCATACATTCACCCAAAATTAAACTTGCCTGTTGTTTGCCACAAATAAGGAGGCATCTTATAAATGTAGGTAAAACTGAATTATGCATTGTTTGGAGTTTAGTAAGTAGTAAGGGAAAGTAAAGAACACGAGTTGAATGTTGAGATGGAGGAAGAATTACAAGTCTTAAAACACTGTTAATCATTTTGCAGCACCCTTGGCTGTTTTCACACATGCACTGCAACTCTTTAACTTATATTGACATTAGGTAGAGGAGCTTTATGTGAGAACAAATAGACAAATGTCTAAATATGAATGTTGTCTGCTTTTTGTGTGAAAGGGCTCTGGACATCATCCAGGGTTCATACAAGAGAACACTTTTAACAACGTAGGTGCTTAACTGGTTTATCAGTTTGTTTCATAAGGTGGGAGAAACGGGCGAAATACCAGAGCCAGACCAGCAAATGTTATTTGACTTATTTAAATGGTCTGTACTTATATAGCACTTTACACTGCTTCTCATTCACCCATTCGCACTCACAAACACACACACACACACACACACACACACACACACACACACACACACACACACACACACACGGATGGGGAAGCTGCAAATGCAGCTGGCCAACTCTCACCAGGAGCAACTACGTTAGGGTCTAGTGTCTTGCTCAAGGTGCCACAGTAGCCCTAATTTATTTGTATTCTGAAACCCCTGGATGAATTAATTTCAGACGTTGCACAACTTGTGGATTTTATTGTGTGTTGCTCTGATGATATGCTGAATTTTAAAATTGGTTGAAGTTATAAGGAACTCTGTAGTTTGAGTGTACACTGTGGAGCTTGGATCGCAGGACCAGCTGTGAGCTCACAGTTCAGTTATGCCTTTAAAGGGCAGGGTGTGGTCTTCCCTCCTCTTCTCTCGTTCTCTGTAGCCCAGGCTACAATATGTCCAGACTAAACCCTGCACATGGCCCACTGAGAGGCAGATGGAGAAAATCACTCAATATCCTCTAATTTTCCCTGGGATAATTTTTCCTGGGCCAGCTGAGTGACGTAGTGAGAGCCTTTTTAGAAACACCTGTGCATTTACGTTCTACAGGTCTGGTACGGTTAGTGGACATTTAACATAAGTAGTTTTGTATTTGTGTGAAGGTGCTGCGCCACCTCCAACTTCTGGCAGTCAAGTACAGCAGGCAGTAATATGGATTTCAATGTTAATATGTTACCATATGTTCATGCTTGCATTCTACACATACTGGCTGGCAGATTAAAACTTTACCATGCAACCATATTTAAACAAGATTCAGAACTACTGCGACTTTCTCTGAGCTTGAGCTTATTTAAAATGGACTGAGGTAAAGTGGAAAAATGTCCTGTGACGAGTCTGAAAGTGAAATTCATTTTGGAAATCAAGTAAGTAAAATTTATTTATATAGCACCTTTCACAGATAAAATCACAAAGTGCTTTACAAAATGTAAAAAGAGAAAATATTAGAGACAATAAAACTTAAATAAAACAAAAAAATAAAACATAACTACAACATGGATGCAACCATGAGAGCCGAGTCAGCTAAAAGCTTGTCTGAAGAAGAGCGTCTTCAGTTGTTTTTTAAAAGAATCAGCAGAATCAGCCACACGCAGAGACAGGGGCAGTGCGTTCCACAAGAAAGATCCCCCAACCCCCTAAAGTTTTAAAATGGGTTTTAGGGCCAACGAGCAGATTTTGACTTGATGACCTCAATGCTCTCGAGGAGCCATAATGGGTCAACAGGTCAGAAATGTACTCAGGAGCGTTCTAATAAGGGGTTCTATAAGTGACGACAAAATTTTAAAAACAATTCTAAATTTGATTGGTAACCAGTGAAGAGAATATAAGACCGGTGTTATGTGGGATCTTCTACTGGTTCCAGTTAAAAAATTTTCCTCATTTTAGAAATATTCAGTAAGTGATAGAAACAGTTTTTGACTATCGGTCCTGATTGTTGATCTAAGGGGATGGATTGATCAAATACAACACTGAGATTCCTGAGGCTTGACTGAACAGAGGAGCCCAAAGAACCAAGATATTCTGTCCTCACTAGTGTGGAGAGTTGCGTCTAGCTTGACAGATAGCTAACAGGTCCCTTCAGTAAACACTCAGCAGGTAGTTTTTGAGTTTTGAACTTTACTGAAGAAAGCACTGTGAAACTGCAATACAAAATAAATACGTGTTACAAATAGTTTCATTTTTACATACATGTAAAGTCATTAAAAGATATGAATTAAGCTGATTACAAATCAGAACGTATAACAGAAGTGCACTAAGCGGGTAACGTTAACGAAATTAGCCCGATGCTAATATACATGGAAAAGTCCATAGACATGCTACGCAATTAGCATCGTGACGTTTTATCGAACTAACAAATAAATTACAAACTAAACCATCTTAAGACATACATATGATATGAGTGTTAACTTTAACATACTCGGTACTTACAGACATATGTTCTTTAGGGACTGATGGAAAAGTTAGAAAGAAAAATTGTCTGCTCACTGCTGAACTAATCTTTTGAACTTCCGGGTTCACAGTCAACTACGGTAAGCCAGATAAGACAAAACACGCAACCCATTCTCTACATATGAGTGGCAGCACACTCCCCGTCTGGTATAATTTTATACCACTATGTACCTTTAACCAATAACACACATTCTGAGATGGGTCTTATGTACACCCTTGGTGTACCTCCCTTGACCACCCTTACTTCCACCTTCCGGACTCTATTGTCTTGTCCAGGAAAAGTATTCACAATTAGTCCAACGGGCCATTCATTTCTTTTAGCCTGGCTGTCTTTCAGAAGTACAACATCCCCTATTTCCAGGTTAGGTCCGACTGCCTGCCATTTCCTCCTTGGCTGAAGTGTAGCAAGGTATTCCTGACGCCATCGTTTCCAAAATGAATTAGCAAGGCATTGTACTTGCTTCCATTGTTTTCTATGGAGCTCGTTGGGTTCAAATACTCCAGGAGGTGCAGATACCAGCTCAGTTTTCTGCGTGAAAATTGAACCAGGAGTTAGCAAATCTGGTTGCTCTGGATCTGTTGAAATTGGAACTAATGGGCGACCATTCATTATAGCAGAGACTTCTGCCATAAGCGTAGTAAGAACTTCATGTGATAGGCTGGGTGTGTGCACCTTAAGTAGCATAGCATCTAAGATGCGTCGAGCAACTCCTATCATTCTTTCCCATACTCCCCCCATATGAGACGAGTGGGGAGGATTAAACTTCCAAGTACATCCTTCGTCCTTGAAGTAAGACTGAAGTTCTGGATCTTCTGCAGCAAACTGTAACTCCTTGCAGGCACCAACAAAGTTTGTTCCACGATCTGACTGGAAAAGCTTTACTGGTCCTCTAATTGCCACAAACCTTCTCAGAGCATTAATGAAGCTTGACGTTGAAAGGGACTCTATCACTTCAATATGCACTGCTCTTGTGACCAAACAAGTGAACATAACAGCCCAGCGTTTGTTCTCCGACGCACCACTCCTTGTACGACGAACACAGATATTCCATGGTCCAAACACATCTAATCCTACATGTGTGAAAGGAGGGGCTTGGGTAAGACGATCAGCGGGCATGTCAGACATTCTCTGTTGCTCCATCTTTCCTCTTAGTCTCCGGCAAGTCACGCACTTGTGTATGACACTTGACACTAGTCTTTTTCCTCCAAGAATCCACAGCCCTGCAGACCTAATTGCTCCTTCTGTGATATGTCTACCTTGATGAGCGACCTGTTCATGGTAGAACTGAACCAGTAAAAGGGCTACATGGTAATTTTTTGGAATGACTATAGGATGTCTTTGTTCCCAAGGGATTTCTGCAGAAGACAATCTTCCACCTATCCTTATCAAACCCTCTGAATCTAGGATGACGCTGAGGCTCCTAAGAGGACTGTGCTCAGGTACAAGCTCTCCTTTGGATAGACTTTTAAGTTCTTCCTTAAACTCCTCCTCCTGCACACTCCGAATGATTATGTTTTTTGCCTGTTTTAACTCGTCTAATTTTTTCATATCTTTTTCGGGAGCTTTCAATGAGGATCTGATTTTCTGGATGAGTTTGGCTACTCCGTGGATAAGAAGCCTCCATCTGGAGAAGCGTTTAAACCTGTGTGATCCAAGCTGTGTGGTCCCAACTTTTGTAGTGAATGTTGTAATCAGTGGACGTAGCTCAACATCTGAGGCTGGTTCAACAAGCTCAAATGAGTCTGGCTGAGGTGGTGCATCTTCACTGACTTTCTTTAAAAAGTCTGGCCCAGTCAACCAGCTGGTACTGCAAAGAAGAGAGACTGGCACCGGTCGTGTACCATGATCTGCAGGGTTGTGTTGTGTGTTAACAAAGTACCACTGTGTTGGATTAGTTGACTTCCTGATGCGTGCTACTCTGTTGGCAACATACACATAGAACCTTCGACTAGTGTTGTTTATGTAACCTAAAACAACTTTGCTGTCAGTGTAGTATTTTACTTCATGGATTTCAATATCAAGTTCTTCCAGCAGTGTGTCAGCCAACTCAACTGCAAGCACGGCAGCGCATAGCTCTAGACGTGGGACAGTATGAGGCTGACGTGGAGCTAATTTGGACTTCCCCATGCAGAATCCTACATGAACTTGTCCCTCCTCATCAAAAGCCCTGAGGTAGGCCACAGCAGATACTGCTAGTGTAGAAGCATCTGCAAAGACACACAGCTCTCTCCGTAGTGTAGTATGCAGAGACGTGTGAATGTACTGCCTTGGAATCTGGAGCTTCTCGAGGTCTACTAATGAGGTTTGCCATGCTCTCCACTGTGTTTCTTTGTCAGCTGGTAATGGTGCATCCCAATCACAGTTTTCAGAACACAGTTCTCTGATTAGAGCCTTGCCTTGCATAGTGATAGGTGCTGCAAATCCCAAAGGATCATATAAGCTGTTGACAGTTGAAAGAACGCCCCTTCTTGTGAATGGCTTTTCTTCTCGGGAGACAAGGAAGGTGAAGCTGTCCTTTTGCAAATTCCAGTTGAGCCCTAAACTCCGCTGCAGAGGTAAAGGGTCTGCACCTAGGTCAAGGTCTTTTAGCTCCTTAGCCCATTCCTGTGAGGGGAATGCCTTCATTACCTCGGGACTGTTGGAAGCTATTTTGTGGAGACAAATGTTTGAGTCTGCTAACATCTGTCTTGTTTCGTTCAGAACACGAATGGCTTCAGCATCACTGGAGAATGAGGTTAATCCATCATCAACATAAAAGTTTCTTAGGACAAACTGTTTTGCCTCCTTACTATATTCATCTTGTCTTTCCAGAGCAGCTCCTTTTAGGCCGTATATAGCAATGGCAGGAGAAGGGCTGTTGCCGAACACATGAACTGTCATGCGGTACTCTCTGATGGGTTTTTCAGGATCATTATCTTCAAACCATAAGAAACGCAAAAAGTCCCGGTGATCCTCACGAACAGTGAAACAATAGAACATCTGTTGTATGTCTGCTGTTACAGCGACTGGTTCCTTGCGAAAACGAATGAGGACCCCAAGAAGCGTATTGTTCAAATCTGGGCCACTCAGTAGAACACTGTTCAGGGAGATGCCCTCATGGGTAGCACTTGAGTCAAATACTACACGTATCTGACCTGGTTTGCGAGGATGATAAACACCAAAGATTGGTAAATACCAACACTCTTTTTCCTTGTTGAGTGGTGGAGCTGGTTCTGCATGACCTAAATCAAAGATTTTCTTCATGAATGCGAAGAAATGTTGGTTCATTTCTGGTCTTTTGTTGAGCATACGGCACAGTGTTGTGAAACGCTTCACTGCTTGGTCTCGATTGTTTGGGAGTCGGTGTCTTGGTGACCTGAAGGGTAAAGGGGCTGTCCAGCTGTTTGCCTCATTCACAAACATCTCCTTGTCCAGAATATCCAGAAAGACTTTCTCGTCCACAGAGATGGTAGGTATATCATCATGCGGTGTTCTCCTGAACAATTCCTCGCCAAGGCTATCAGTTTCATCAGATTTAATAATGTCGGTAATGTTAAGAGTACGAGTGTACAATGCTGGTGTATTTACCTCTTCTTTAACGTGTAGACCGTTATTACAGGGTTCAAAGAGAGATGTACGGCCATTGTTCAACACACAGGTCTTGTACACGTTGACATTAGCTGGCACATGAGCTCCTCCTAGACAGACTTCTCCTATTATTACCCAGCCAAGATCAAGGCGCTGGGCATATGGGGCGTTGTGCGGCCCGTTACAGTGTTCTCTGACTTTGTGGACTCTTAATATGTCTCTGCCGAGCAAGATAAGGATAGCTGCATTTTCATCAATAGCTGGTATCTTGTCTGCTACCTGTTTGAGATGAGCATAGTGTCCAGCAACTTCGGGTGTTGGGATTTCTGACCTATCATCTGGTAACATATCGCACTCAATCAATGTGGGTAGAGGAATACTGACTTTGCCATCTAATGACTCCACAATAAAATTGTTAGCTCGCCTCCCTGCGGTCTTCACAACTCCTGAACAGGTTTTCAACGTATACACAGCTGCATCTGTCTTGATGCCGAAAAGCTCAAAGAATTCAGTCTTTGCCAGGGACTTATTACTCTGCTCATCAAAAACCACATAGGTTTTGACAGACTTTTCTTTCTGCCCAGATGGGTATATTTTGACCAGACAGATCTTGGCACAGGATCTTGAACTTTTTACACTTCCGCAAACATCAGTGCATTTTGATATCACTGCTGGAGAGAGGTTTTCTGCATGCTCCCCGCCCTGAATCTCTAGGGCTGCGGAGATCTCTGATTTCCATGGTGCTGGCCCTGGATGTAAAGCTGTTAGATGCTGACGGCTGTTGCACTCTCTGCACTGTACATTCTCATTGCAATTTTTGGCCATGTGGTTAGTAGAGGAACAGCATTTATAGCAGATGTTCTTTTCTTTGAGAAAGGTTTTCCTCTCATCTAACGATTTGCTTCTGAAGCCACGACATTTCCTTAAGGGATGTGGTTTGTTGTGCAGTGGACATTGTTTGTCAGGATCCATCACACTTTTGTCTGAGTTGTTGTAGTTTGCATCAGAACTCGTTGAGACTTCTGTTTTTCTGACAGACACTGAAGCTCTAAAATTAGACTTATAGGGTTTTTCCATTCTGGGTGGATTCATACCACCAGTGAGTAATGGTGTGAAGCTTGGATCATTGAGAGTCTTAGCTTGGTTACACACAAATTTCACAAAAACAGAGAATGGTGGGTAAGCAGAATGGTGTTCATCTTTGTAGCGTGCTGCAAAAGAGATCCATCTCCCATGTAGGTGATGTGGGAGTTTCTGAACTATAGGATTAATGCCCCGAGATGTGTCCAGGTAATTAAGACCAGGTAAGAATCCATCTGTACGAGTTGCATCGAGTTCCATTAAGATGTCTCCTAAGTCCCCAAGTCTGTGATTTTCTCTGGTTGTGATCTTTGGAAATTCATCTACCTTATTTAGAAGGGCATTTTCTATTGCTTCTGGTGACCCATAGCATTCTTGTAGTCTTTGCCACACCATGCTGACCCCTGATGATGCGTTGTGAATACACACCGCCCTTATCCTCTTTGCTTGCTCAGAAGATTTGGGTCCCAGCCATTTACAGAGAAGATCAAGCTCTTCCCTTGGTGTCAAATTCAAATCTTCAGTGGAACTGAGAAAAGATGTCTTCCAGGCCCAGTAATTCTCTGGCTTATCATCAAATGTTAGTAGTCCAGAACTTACCAACTCTCGACGTATTAAATACTTGGCTAAGTCGATTGTAGCAGATTAATTGGTCTCATTAGTTCTGGGTGTTGGTTGTGGAGGTGACTGTCTGGGGTGAAAGTCTGCATTGTATGGTAGTGGTTTGTACTCACAAGTAGATGGACTTCTGTGATATTGAGGCAGGTCGGTGTTCCTGGATAAGCTTTGTTCTTGTGGAATATTAGGAGAGTTAGGAACGTTGTGGTTGGATGCATGCAACCCTGGTAACTCACCAGAGTTATATTCTCTGATCTCCTTTGACTGTGTGTTATCCTTCCTCACGTCGTACATTGTGCTTTCACCATTGTCCATCTGAATCTGATGCGAAGGGTATATTAAGGGATGTGCTAACTTAGTAGCTTGGTGAACGTCTGCCAATGAGCCAGTGGTTGCGTCCCTAGCATCGTCCTTTTTTATGTTTTGATAA
This sequence comes from Channa argus, assembly GCF_033026475.1. Taxonomy (NCBI): domain Eukaryota; kingdom Metazoa; phylum Chordata; class Actinopteri; order Anabantiformes; family Channidae; genus Channa; species Channa argus. The sequence goes on from NC_090210.1 coordinate 625,987, forward strand.
TCCACGTCTTCGAAGTCGTATTTAGCAGCTGCTTCCAGTACTTCAGCTTCTGCGATAGCTGCTGCTGCTGCTCTTTCTAGCCGCAGTGCGTGTAAGTTGGCATTAAGTTCTGCTGTCTTCCTGGTAGCTTCTGCTGTAGCCTTTTGTTTTTCTTCTTCTATATAAGCTTGGGTTTTAATTAAGTCAGCTTCTTTTTGAGCAAATGATGCTTGTGTTCGTGCAGATTCTGCTTTAGCACGTGCCTGCGCTGCTATTAAACTAGCTGAGGTACGTTGACTGGAACGTGAGGTGCTTGAGCACTGTGATCGTGTTTCCAGCATTTCTTCCGTGTCATCCATATTGGCAAATAGTTACTGGATGCTGCTATACTTGTCTAAGAATGTTGTTTTTCTGTGTTAACTCTTCTTAGGCTGCCCGTAGACATATGTCTTTTCACTATTCTGTCCTCACTAGTGTGGAGAGTTGCGTCTAGCTTGACAGATAGCTAACAGGTCCCTTCAGTAAACACTCAGCAGGTAGTTTTTGAGTTCTGAACTTTACTGAAGAAAGCACTGTGAAACTGCAATACAAAATAAATACGTGTTACAAATAGTTTCATTTTTACATACATGTAAAGTCATTAAAAGATATGAATTAAGCTGATTACAAATCAGAACGTATAACAGAAGTGCACTAAGCGGGTAACGTTAACGAAATTAGCCCGATGCTAACATACATGGAAAAGTCCATAGACATGCTACGCAATTAGCATCGTGACGTTTTATCGAACTAACAAATAAATTACAAACTAAACCATCTTAAGACATACATATGATACGAGTGTTAACTTTAACATACTCGGTACTTACAGACATATGTTCTTTAGGGACTGATGGAAAAGTTAGAAAGAAAAATTGTCTGCTCACTGCTGAACTAATCTTTTGAACTTCCGGGTTCACAGTCAACTACGGTAAGCCAGATAAGACAAAACACGCAACCCATTCTCTACATATGAGTGGCAGCACACAAGATGTTGCCTGATCTGTGGAATTTTCTTATCTGGGGCAATGATCAAATTTTCTATGTTTTTTGGATTTAGTTGAAGGTAGTTACTGCCCAAACAATTCTTAATACAAGACAGACATTCCAACAAGCTAGACAACAAGTGAAACTCAGACTCCCTGAAAGAACAAGGCATAGTGTCAGACATGATCTGGTTTCTATCAGTAAGATATGATGAAAACCACTGAAGTACAGACCCAGACAAACCAATAACATTTTGGAGACAATTTAGCAAAATTCTATGGTCAACTGTATAAAACACTGAGGTTAGATCCAGTAAAACCCACACTGTGTACTAGCAGTCTGTCAGCATCAAAATGTCACTTGACACTTTAAGAAGGGCTGTCTCTGTTGAGTGCACTTTGCGGAAACCTGATTGAAACTTGTCCAAGATTTGATGATGATACAGATAAGTGGATAGTTGTTGGGCTACCACTTTTTTAAAACTTTAGGACATGAAAGGCAGTTTAGATATGGGCCTGTAGTTTATAGGGTCCGAAGGATCCAGGTTTGGCTTTTTAAGAATGGGTTTCACTACAGCTTGTTTTAAAAAGGAGGGGATAACGGGGGGCGTTATGCATGGTGGCAAAAGAACACAGCGTTCCAAAAACACACTTCCTACCCACAGTAAAATTTGGGGGAGGTTCCATCATGCTGTGGAGCTGTAGGCCGAGTGCCGGTACTGGGAATCTGGTTAAAGTTGAGGGTCGCATGGATTCCACTCAATATCAGCAGATTCTTGAGAATAATGACAAAGTTGCACAACAAGACAATGACCCAAAACACTGCTCAAAATCTAATCGGGCATTTATGCAGAGGAACAAGTACAATGTTCTGGAAGGGCCATCCCAGTCCCCAGACCTGAATGTCGTTGAACAACATGGGGTGATTTGAAGCACGCTGTCCATGTTCGGCAACTATCAAACCTAACTGAACTGGAGATGTTTTGTAAGGAGGAATGTTTCGAAATACATTCATGCAGAATACAGACACTTATTACATGCTTATAGGAAGCATCTAGAGGCTGTTATTTCTGCTAAAGGAGGCTCCACTAAATATTGATGTGATTTTTCTGTTAGGGTGCCCAAATTTATACACTTGTCTAATTTCGTTTTTATGCATGTTGCGCATTTTCTGTTAATCCAATAAACCTCATTTCATTACTTCTGCCCCTTGTCTGGGACTGTCGAGTTGGAAAAGCTCGGCTATAGTGTAGATCGTAGAGAGGTGATGTGACTACGACTGCACCATGTCCCGACAACCTGCCGTAGGCACTGCTCTACCTGTTCCGGTCCGGCCCTACTCGGGGTAAACGTAGATGCCCGGTATCTCCTCAATCTCGTCTGGACACCCGCTCTGGAGCCTCGCTTTTTCTCCTGCTACGGCCCCTTAGACAGCAGAAGGCAGAAGGAGAGAGGCCATCTGTAAGGCTGGATATCGAATTTTGATACCTCTATGGCACTGCATTTATACCAAATTTTGATACCTAAACCAAGGACCAACCAGCTAAATGATCTGCATATTCATCAGAAAGTTAGAGGACGTGAATGTAAAAATGTGGTTGGGCATGCAGGTGCAACTCAAAGTAGGAATACAAATTGATTCTCAGTATTGTATTTTATTAGCACTTCAAGTAAGCTGTAAGTGGGACCTATACCCATACATGTTCTTATTTAAATAGTTTCTAAATTCTTAGTTATTTTAATACGACTTAAGAGGGATGTCTCAATATTGATACCAGCATCAGGTTATCTCTTCCGATACTACCCTTGTGTATCGAACACTTTAAGAAAACATCCCCTGATACTGCATCCGATATCTGATTAACTGATTAACATTGCTGCAGTGTTGTCGGTCCAGGGGAGGTCCTCTGTGATGTGCACACCCAGGAACTTGGTGCTGCTCACCCTCTCCACATTAGCACCGTTGATGGTTAGAGGAGCATGCTGAATGTGCACTCTCCTGAAGTCAACAGCAATCTCCTTCGTCTTCACCACATTCAGAGAGAGATTGTTGTCACTGCCCCACCTGCCAAGGCATCTCACCTCGCTCCTGTAGTTTGTCTCATCTTTGTTGCTACTGAGACCACCATAGTCGTGTCATCCGCAAACTTAATAAAGAGGTTGGAGTTGTGAGATGGCGAGCAGTCATGGGTCAGCAGAGTGAAGAGAAAGGGGCCCAGAATACATCCTTGTGGGACCCCAGTGTTCAGTGGGATGGTGCTGGATGTGTTACTGCCGACCAGTACTGCCTGAGGTCTTCCAGTTAGAAAGTCCAACAGCCAGTTGCACAGCGAAGTGTTGAGCCCCAGCTGGACCAGTTTGTGAATGAGCTGTTGAGGGATGATAGTGTTGAATGCTGAACTGAAGTCTACGAATGGCATTCTGACGTATGAGTCATTTTTGTCTAGATGTGTGAGTGCTGAGTGGACAGCAGTTACCACGGCATCCTCGGTCGAGTGGTTGGACTGATATGCAAACTAGAAGGGAGGCGGTGAGGGCAGACTTGATATGTTGCATGACTAGCCGTTCAAAGGACTTCATGATAATAGGAGTAAGTGCAACTGGACGGTAGTCTTTGATGCAGGATGGAGACGGCTTCTTCTGGACTGGAATGATGACGGTAGCTTTGAAGCATGTGGGTACAACAGCCTGACAAAGAGAGATGTTGAAAATGTCTGTGAAGACGCTGGTGAGTTCTGCTGCACAGTCTCTCAATACACGCCCAGAAATGTTGTCAGGACCCGGAGCTTTGCGTGCATTGATCCTGCTGAAGGATCTCCTCACACTGTCTGGGGTCAGCGTCAACATCTGGTCACCGGGAGGAGGTGGAGTCTTCTGTGCAGCGGAGCTGTTTTGGTTTTTTGAAGCGAGTGAAGAAGGCGTTCAACACGTTCAGCAGAGAGATGTTGCTGTCACAGATCAGCGGTGGGGGTCTGTAGTTCGTAATGGTCTGTATCCCCTGCCACAGGCTCAGAGTGTCTCTGCTGTTGCTGAATTGATGGGCTATCCTCCTGGAGTTCAGTCTCTTAGCCTCTCTGATGCCACGGGACAGGTTGGCCCTGGCTGTTCCCATGCATGCCATGCATGTCAGACAGATCATGCTGCCATGCATGTCAGTTTGGCTTTCAATTATTATTGTGTTTTACAAAAAATGTTTTTGTGCAGCAGCTTTCTCCCAGTAAAATCCTGCAGCATAAAGACTGGATTAACTTTTATTGTGAAATCAAGTGTTGAGCTCAGCAGCTCCTGCTCACCTGATGACATTCACTTTATGTTAAACCTTCCTGTTCCTTTACGTTAAACCAGGATCTATTTGGCTCTCAAACAGATCCTAGTGCTTTTTGAGGTGTTGACCTTGACCCCAACTGAAATGTATGACCAAGTGGGCTGTACACACTCCTATGCATATAGAGCAGATTTAAAAATACTCAGTACAGAATAATGTATGCAATGATCCCACGATGGTGGAACGCGCTACCAAATTCTGCACGCTCAGCAAATTATCAGCAATTCTGCATGCTCATTCCAAATATTTCAAATACTGCTGAAAACAGAAAAAAAAAAAAACTTCCTTTCTGCTCTTTATTGTACTTGCAGCTCATAAAATGTAAACACTTTTCTGATACGACTTTTCTTTGATGTTTTCTCTTTTACTTGTACCTCACTTGTAATTCGCTTTTGATAAAGGGCGTCTGCTAAATGTAAAAATGTAAATGTATTCAATCCTTGTACCTGTGTGTTTTTTTGATAACACTTGAGCAAACATGTTACTAGCATCACTGCACACTTTTAGATGTTAAGATTTACTCCAGCACAGTGTTATTTGGAGAGACATGGCAGCAGATTGTTCATTCACATCAGGGCTTAGTAAAATAAATTGTAGATGCATACTTCTACTTTACTAAGGGACAGGACATCTCTGGCAGTGAGCAAAGGAGGGGACACAGCTTCATTTCAGAGGCCACTGGCTTTAGACACACTGTAATTTCCTGTGTGTGCTTGAGAGATGCACTGCAACGGTCTAGTGTGTTGCTTACAATCTGCACATCAAATGCCTGCGGTGTCAGCTGCTTATTTGCCACTCTTTCTCTCAAGCACACATCTGAAGAAACGCACTCTTCCAAATCGTGTCTGTGAGCTTGAGTGCAACTTTTTCACTTTGGCCATGTTCAATTGTAGAATTGTCTTGAGTAACTATAGGTGTACTTTTCCAATGTTTCTATCACTAATTGCTGGTTGAATGTAGCTGAGACCAGCGTTATGTGTGTGATTTATGAAAATGGTGGATAGGCTTCTATAGCTGAACATTTACATTCAGTCTTTGGAAAAGACAGTCAGTTTAAATGCACAATCTCACAGAAGGGTATCTGCAGGTTAACATGCAGTCACAGGCCACAGTCATAAACACAACTGTGTGTGGTCTGACACTTCTGTTGTCATTATTTTAATGATTACAAGTTTCAGGACAACAATCAGTTAGTCTGTGAGCTGACTTTCATCACTCAGCTGATGATTTGTCCTGTCCTGTTTCAACAGAAAGCCACCAGGAAGACAGACCGAATTCAGCCAGATGAGGTGGATGTGACTGTGCTGACTGACCAGGGCCTGAGGGATGAGCTGCTCAAGCACGGAGTGGATGTGGGGCCAATTGTGGGTGAGTGCTCACATTACTAGCAGGTAAAGACAGAGGTGACATCGGCCCTTTTTGTACAGACACACAGGGGAGTGGAGCATTGGTGCCACACGCTGTACACAGGTGATAGAATTCAAATGTTAGCTAATAGCACGCCATGTTTAACTCTTTCTGGGAGTTGTCAGAATGTGGTGTTCCGGTAGTTTAACATAGGAAGGCACATGTACAGTATATATAAATTCTGGTATTAAAAAAATAAATAAAATAAAAGCCCAGGTTTCAATGATCCATCATCACAAGCCAACAGTAATCCTTGGAAACACCTTAAGTTAAATCTGCTTTGCCTTGGTATGTGTTTTGGGCTTGAGTCCAACACATGCCTCCAGATAAGTCTAATAAACAGTGTCAAATGTCTTACCTACCAATCAAATTAATTGCAAATAGTTTCATAAAGAAAAAGCTACGCTGTCAGTGTCAAGCTACTGTCAATGTAAAGTAGCAGTAGAAGATCCAGTTTGTTGTATTGAAAGGTTTTTATTAATTAACATTCTGATGAATTTATAGATGGTAAACCATCTATCGTTTCAACATCTAATAAAAAGAGAAGCAGAAAAGCTTTTCACTCTCATGTGCTAGTACAGGTGCTGGTCAAATAATTTGAATATCTTCACAAAGTTGATTTGTTTTAGTAATTCCATTCAAGAAGTGCAACTTGTATAATGTATACATTAATTCCAGACAGACTGATATATGTCGAGTGTTTATTTATTTTAATTTTGATGATTATAACTGACAACTAATGAAAACCCCAAATTCAGTGTCTCAGAAAATTAAAATATTACTTAAGACCAATACATAGAAAGGATTTTTCCACACTCTAATCAGCTAATTAACTCAAAACACCTGCAAAGGCCTCTAATTGGTGTCTCAGTCTAGTTCTGTAAGCTATACAATCATGGGGAAGACTGCTGATTTGACAGTTGTCCAAAAGACGACCATTGATACCTTGCACAAGGACAGCAGGACATTGCAAAAGAGACTGGCTGTTCACAGAGCTCTGTGTCCGAGCACCTTAATAGAGAGGTGAAGGGAAGGAAAAAATGTGGTAGAAAAAAAGTGTACCAGCAATAGGGATAACCGCACCCTGGAGAGAATTGTGAAATGAAACCCATTCAACAATGTGGGGGAGATTCATAAAGAGTGGACTACGGCTGGAGTCACTACAATTACCATGCAAGACATGGGTTTCAGCTGTCGCATTCCTTGTGTCAAGCCACTCTTGAAGAAAAGACAGCGTCAGAAGCGTCACACCTAAAGACAAAAAGGACTGGACTGCTGCTGTGCCCGTAGAAAATCTATGGGGCATTGTGAAGAGGAAGATGTAATATGCCAGATCCGACAAAGCAGAAGATCTGAAGGCTACTATCAGAGCAACTTGGTCTCTCATAACACCTGAGCAGTGCCACAGACTGATCGACTCCATGCCACACGCATTCCTGCAGTAATTCAGGCAAAAGGAGCCCCCACTAAGTATTGAGTGCTGTACATGCTCATACTTTTCATGTTCATACTTTTCAGTTGGCCAAGATCCTTTCTTTGTATTGGTCTTAAGTAATATTCAAATTTTCTGAGATAGTGAATTTGGGGTTTTTATTAGTTGTCAGTTATAATCTTCAAAATTAAAAGAAATAAACACTTGAAATATATCAGTCTGTGTGGAATGAATGTATAACACATGTTATAACACAATTTACTAAATAAAAAAAAAAACATCTATAAACTTAAGTCTCTGCTTAAAGTTCCAGTCAGATTCAAAACATTAAAAATGCCTTGAATTCAAACCATCAGCAGATTTTTCAATTACCTTCACAGAACCTTTTTATCACTGCACACCTCTATCTTATTGGTAAGCTTTGTGCTCCTGTAAAGTGTTTTCTAATCTAAAACCTCACAAAAAAATTAGGCAACTTTCTCACTGATGATACCTCAACCCCAGAAAGCTTGAGGATCATACTGAGAGGAGGTAGCAACAATTTATTTTTATCTGCACTGCAACCTAGATAGTCATCAAGTTTCAATCGACTCGTCTTTTTGTATGACTTTTACAGGACAAACTAAATAGTCAGAATGTCTCAGAATTACAAAAAAATCTAATCAAAATTATCAGGAATTACACTAATCAATCATTACTCTTCTATAAGTGTTTACCACTACAACATCTTTGGCTCTTTAGTTATTTATACATAATATTAAATTTTTTATTTTTTTTTTTTTGTGGGGGGGCAGTGGTTCGGTTGGTAGAGTTGCCGCCAGCCTACCAAACAAAGGGTCAGAGGTTTGCGACCCGCTTTTTCCGACCACATGTCAAAGTGTCCCCAGGCAAAATAATGAACACCACACATTTGTGATATTACTGCATTGGCTTGTATTAAATGGTAAATGGTCTGCACTTATTGTAAATAGCAATTTTCTACCTTATTGGTACCCAAAGAGCTTTACACTGTTTCTCATTTACCCATTCACAATAACACACATTGATGGGGCAACTGCTATGCAGTTGGCCTACACTCACTGGAAGCTCCTAAGTTGGGGTTCAGTGTCTTGCTTAAGGATATTCAATATGTGACCGGAGGAGCTGGGGATCGAACCAACATTTCTGGGATTCGTGGACGACTGCCGTACCTCCTGAGGCATAGTTTCCCACATAGTTTTAGTACTGTACTGGTAACGTTAGCATTTTGACACAAATATGTTGCTGTGCTGGTTTTACTGTGCAGGAGCGCTAGTTTGTTAAGGCATTTCATTCTTTAACATGTTTTACTGCAGCTATCTTGCCCTTCAGGTGTCATGGTCCTGCTAATTTTAAAATAGTCCATGGATTAATTGTTAGAAAACTTGTTGTTAGTGGCAGCCCTATTTTAGTTTGGTGAATGGTCTTTAAACTCTCTCTGACTCTAGGCAAAGTAGTATTGGTGTACAAAGTATTGTGTGTGTGTGTGACCATTAATTGCTTTTTGTGTCCATTAGATTTTTTTTAAAAATGTGTTTAAGCTTACTACAGAGGATCATGCACAAGCTCCCCTGCTAGGGGGAAGGTGGTACGGGTTTCAATCCCCAGGTGGCTGCAGCTTTGCTTTGTCGACTTTGCATGTTCTCCCCGTGCTTTTGTCTGTTTCCTCTGGGTACTCTGGTTTCCTTGGTGACTCTAATTTGCGCGTAGGTGTGAGGGTAGATGTTATATTCTGTTTGCGTTGGGCCTCAGAATGGAGACATGTCCAGGGTTGACCCCACTTCTCAGCCTATATCAGCTGGTATAGGCTTCAGCTCACTCACGACCCTTAACAGGAAAAGCAGGTACCAATAAAAAAAGGGTTAATGAGTGTTTAGAAACACGTAACTTATTTTATTATTGTGAAAATCCACTAAATTTCCATGCATGATCATCATGCACAGGAGGCTGAATTCTCCTAACATTGTCTGGAGTGCTCACATGTAACAGGAAAACTTGGTGAAATAATTCATTCATTTCAACTGCAAAATCACAGACTGTGTGTCCCTAAATCTACAGTATATAAAATAAAGACTGGCCCCGACAATAATCATTGGGGGGTTTTTTTGTTTGTTTTTGGGTTTTTTTCCCGTCCTTTCGGCTTATCGCGTGAGTTCTGGGTCGCCACAGCGAGTCATTGTCCGCATGTTGATTTTGCACAGTCTTTACGTCCCTTCCTGACGCAACCATCCCCAATTTCTACCGGGCTTGGACCGGCACTGCACAGCTGGGGATGGGAATGGGGGAAAAAATTTAATTCATGTATCATTACTTATTTCAGTGTTTTTATTAATTTTCTCCAAAAAAAAAAAAAGTTTGATAAAGTATGTACTGCAGGGCATTATTCCCAAAACAAAAAATAGGGCAGTCTTAACTGGTAATTTGTGTTTTACAGACTTACAGACGTAAAGTCTCTCCACATTTAATTAAAGCAAGAGCTTGTTCCATTCAAGTCAAAGAAATGTGATGCAATCTACATTTAGTAATTCGACAAAATAAATAGCAAAATAAAATTTAAATCACTTTTAGAGTAACAAAATCTAGCAGTTCATTAAAAGGTGCTTAAATACTGCTTAAAATACTTCCATGCTAGACACAACCATCTTACTTCCTACTTGTTATGCGTTGATGCGTTTACATATTTGAGTACATTGGCCAGTCCCCCTGCCATACCCCTCTACAGACTTTTTTTTTTACATTCATTCATTCGTTTATTTATTTAATGGCCAGCATGATCACAGTCATCTGATGCAGATTACTTTAAAATGTCAAAGATGGGTTTACTACAAGTTTCTAGTTGAGAAGTTACCATTAGTCTCATTCAGGTGGCACTGCAAAGGTTTACTCGAGGTTCTCTCCTCTACTCGTTCTACCAGCATCCAGCCGGAAACTGTATGAGCGAAAGCTGCAGAAGCTGCTGGATGATGGTCCTGCACGGCCACCGCTGCCACAGTTGGTTCTCACTGAAATCCAAGGCAACCACAACATCAACTGTGAATCAGAGCTCTACAGTGACAAGGAGGATGGTAAGTTGTCAGTCTTAAGCAGTCAGACTGACTGTATGTAAAGCTGTGTAGCAGATTATACTACATGTAGGTGAGATTTTAATTACCCAAGGTGTATTGTTCTATTTAGTATGAAACTAAGGTTTTAAACTGATGCAGCTGTGTCTCTGGTTCTTGGATCAGCCAATGAACCAACCAATACGGTTGGTTCCTATCCAATAAAATTGGTTCATCTTTACACTCTTAATTTTCACTGTACCTAAATGACCTTACATGAAATGACAGCAATGACTGCCTGCAGGTAAGCAATGAATATAAAATTGAGTTATGCCTTGAAAATGATTAGCATTAATTTAAAATAACGATTTGTTCTCATTTGTACTTGGTTTTATCAGAAGTGACATCAGTTACAGTGCCTGAACCTGTGGTAGAGCCTGAACCAGTTCCAGTGGTGGAGAGAGCGGTAAGGAGCCGAGGGAAGACGCCAGTCACCAGTCGCCACCACAGCACCCAGCCGCAAATGGTAAGAACCAGTAAGCACCGGGTGTACAAACTTCAAAATTTTTAAATTACCTCACTTGGCAGTTTGTAGAAATGTGCCTAGTTTCTGTTGCCAAATTATGTTTGTGCCACTGTTGTTTCTCCTATGCTGGTAATATGTTGGTGACAGTGTGTCATTACAGTGTTAGCTGCTCCGTGCACTCAGTGCTTTAGACTTTAGACTACACTTTATCCATTCATCTGTAATGGCTGCTCCTTACCTCGTCCTTCTGATAACTTCCATTCAACAGTCCTTACAATATGTTATTGTAGTCAGAAAAAACAGTTTTTAAGCCATTTTGAGACTATGCCAGAAAGGATTAAGGCAGTTCTAAGGGTTAAAAGAGGTCTAACCTGATATGAGCAAGGTGTACCTAATCCTTACAAATGTTACTGAAGTCATAAAAACCCACTTCACTAAGTTTAATACAATAGAAACACTCGACCGCTACGTGCGAGATATGTAAATAGTGTGATTGTGAGCAGCTCCTCCTGCTGTTCACAAAGTGAGCATACACTTTTTGAGCTGAGGTCTTAAAATAAAATAATATAAAATACATATGGGTGACTGTGGTGCAGGGACGTAGAGCGGTCATCCACCAATCCCGCAGTTGTTGGTGTGATTAATCCCCGCCTCCTCCGGTCACATGTCGGAAGTGTCCTTGAGGAAGACACTGAACCCCAACTTAGTTGCCCCCGGTGAGTGTTGGCCAGCTGCTCCCCATAGGTGTGTGAGTGATTGTGAGTGCGAATGATTGAATAAGAAGCAATGTAAAGCGCTTTGAGTGCCAATAGGTATATGAGCACTATATAAGTGCTTACCATTTATTATTATAAGTTACCATTTATTATATTATACCATCTACATTAGAGCCTGTAAAAAAACTATAATTTTTATACTATATAGTATAAAAACAGTACTATAATCCACACATTTACAAAAGTGGCAACAGCAAGTGTTTGACATTTTTATTGATTAAATGACTTAATCTGTATTTCTTCTGTTGATCAACCAGCTGATGTATCAGTTGTTTGGGTTATTGTATATTGACAGCACCCCAGGTACCTGTTTGCAGTTTGTTTACTTCAGGCTCTATTATTTTGTGTGTATGAAATGGTAAATGATCATGTGTCGATACAAATATTCTTGTATAATGTGATATTCTATGTCACCTGTTCTTTACATATAAGCACAAAGTAAGAAATCTGTAAAGTGGGGGGAAAAGCAGCCTGACATGGTGATAGATTTATGTATCTGCCATGTCTTTAGAAAGAACTGTTGATGGATGAGGAAGAAAAAGATGAAGAGCCCATGCTGAGTGTAAAGCGCAGATCCAGGAAATTATCACATAGAATGGTGAATACTGTCCACCCCCCACCACACTCCCATCTCTGCACAGAAACATTGGAACTGGTTAAACCTACTGGTGTACAACTCTGCACACACTCCACATGCACAGTTTTATCACTTTCTCTTCTAGTCAGGAATCTCTGTCCACGTGAAGAGGAGCGTGTAGGTTGAAACAGAGCATTGTACAGAGCCTCTTTGACTTTGGTTACATTTTAGAATGTATTTATTTATTCCTCAAAGACAATGATAACATTATTTTATATTTTAGCTTTTACTCTAGCTGTTGCTAACTTTTTTAATTAGAGCTAGCTTGTCAAAATCTAGAACTTGTCCAACCTGATAGGAAAGTTCTTGTGTCCTACTGTGATAACTACAGCCTAGATGTGATGTCAACAATAATATAACTGCAGAAGATAAAGTAGAGATTGCTCTGTTCAGAGTTGATAAAAGTTGTCTTTATCTTGTGGTATCTGTCCACGCAGATGGTACCTGAGGATCTCAAACCTGTATTCAACCTTGCTTGTGCTGAACCTTACTCCTCTTTGTCCAGAACTGCTCAGGTAGCCCTAGGTGGTGGTAGCCTGTTTGTTCTTTGAGGGATATATAATTGCAAATTGCACCTGAGGGTGGACAAATGTAGACAAATTGTATGTATTATCCACATGGCTTGTCACAGTTGGGTTATATTTCACTTATTTCACATTTGTTTTTGGCCTTGCACAGCAACTAAGAACTTTTGGGCTGTTGGGTGCTTTGCATTTTCCTGTGTAACCCCTTGGTTCCATTTGTGGATAAATGTCAGGTTTGTTTCATGTGTTGATGTGGTTTCCCCAAGAGTCCAGGAGGGGAAACTCTTTCCCATAATGTGGGGCACAAATGGAAGATTGATTCAAAGATGGCCACCCAAAATGGAGCACCTGGAAGCCCTTGCTGGAAGGTGCCCTCACCATATAATTTTTGGGAGGGGGGGTTTAACTTTAGAATTTTAGTTCTAACCTCACAAAAGCTGACCTTAAATTACTCTACTTTGTTTGAACAAATTACCAAATAACTTATTTTCCTACTTACAGTCTCACTGGACAACAACCAGAGTAGATTAAACAAAGGTGCATTTTGGAGTTAAGTACTGATGTGGTTTATCACTGACTGATTATAAATCAGTTTATCAATTAAATATGTTTCTTAAGTATTTGTCCAAACTTAACAAGTGAAGTGCAAGGACTTTGTTAAAAGTGAGAAAACAGTTTAAACTCCATTTGTAGATGTTTTTTTTTTACTTTGACAGTACACACGGATTCACTTTTGGCACATCAACAGTGATTATGTTGGTCTCTGGTAACGGTACACTCACAGCACTGAATGAGGTATACTAGTGTTGTAAACAGCATCAGAAATACACACGGCACTGCTTAAATATGTGTTGTTGTTTTTTAAAAGCATTTTTCCTAACCAGTGTAGACATCTCTAACATAATGGAACAGAACCCACTTCAGTTTAAATTAACAGGTTAAAACTGCAGGCGATATAGACCTGATGATCTCATTCTGATTTCTGATGGATTTTGATTTCATCTTGTGTATTTGTGTTGGTTTTTCAGCAACCTGAGCCAGCAGTAAGACAGAGTGCAGCACTGACACCAGAGTTCAGGGTGTGTAAACTGTAGTACTAATTTAATATCTCTATTCATTTATAAATTAAGATTAATAGAAAGTGTTTCAGTTGTCATTGTTTTCGGTTTTTTTTAACATGCACATCTAATTTAGACTGTGTCTTGTTAAAGTCAAAGATTCTACTTGAAGAACTAATTCTACGGGGAGCTGCCAAGTCTTCATTCCCTTTGGTTGGCCCCACCACGGTCGACCCAGTCACCTTTAGCCCCATCTCACCCATTAAGAGTCAGGAATCCCACTGGACTGTGTTAGACCCAACAGGATTAAAGCAACGGGGTGTCTTTGCAAAAGGGGTACAGTTCCAGTTCTACATCTGTGGTGGCTGCTTTTTCTTCTTTTTTTTTTGTTCCTCACTTCTGCTTCTCGGTGACACTTGTATCTTATCAGTGCATTGTCTTTAGTAAGGGCAGGGAAATAAAGTACCAACTCGGATTCTCTGGTGTACCTGTGTAAGAGTGGGGCGACGCGTCAACATAATCAATTTTTAAAAATACGCCAATTTTATGAAATGTGCGACAATGCGTTGTAAGTTGGGCTAGAAATTAAAGGTACACAAAGATTCAGTATTTAACTAGAGCATGAAAATATGATTATTTGTGTAATGACATCATAATATTTGAATTCTTTAAAACACCACTGAGGTTAACGAATAAGATAACAAACTTGTGGACCAGCCTCTTCTGCTCAGGTAAAGTCCAAGTTATTCGAACCGACAACGTGTTCGTTCAGTACTGGCGCTTCATAAATTAAAGATCTATAAGAAGAAATTATCAAAACACAAAAACATTAACTTACATCCACCTAAAGCTGGAAGTTATACAAACCGACTGTTTAACCTAATGTGTTACAGGTTCTGGTGGACACTGTAACCTTCACATTCCCAACCCAGACAGGGCCCTGTAGCTCTTAGCAGAGAGTCCGTATCAGCAACAGAAAGAAGGACATGGATCAGTGATAGAAACTGATTTCATGTTCATTTTTCTTAAACTTCACCTAGCTTCAATTTTATTAAGGAGATACAGAGTTTGTGTGGTGACTTTGCAGTTGTAGACATAGATGATTGAATTCCCACTCAATTGTAAGTTTATTAGGCTCAAACTAAGTCAGTGTAATCCAACAGTCCTGGAGTAAATAGACTCCTTCATGAAGGTAATAATAGTTTGTGTTCAAACTCCAGAGTTAATTCAATTGCGGACGCTGTTTTTTGTGCTGCTGTTGAACTGTATTGAAGACATGAGTTTTTCTTTTGTAGCTAGTATTTACTGATATGCTTAATGGGGTCGTATGAGCCAACGGGAATTGTCTCTGTACTATTTTAGTTTTTCTATAGTCACCGTGTCTTGAAGGTTAGTTAAATTCTAGGTGAATGTTTTTTGTACAAGTGCACCAATGACTTCATTGATGACATCCCATAACTGCGTTTAAAATTTGCCTAACCAGTTCAAGAAAACAATGTTTGTTTGGGCAGTTTTTTGAGCTAAGGGAATGAAGAGCAACAAGGTATTAGTAGAAAGTTCAGTGTGTAGCTGTGGAGGTACATGTTTTATGGATTTAATTTGTCGAACTTGCTCTGGAATTATTTGTGGAACATTTTCTGTGGAATAATTCTATAAATGTTAAGTATTTTATCATACATTGACCTCTGGAGTAGATAATTGTTGGACCACCGGACACCAGTAAGCCTGCCTCTACATTAGTAAGAAACCATATCTACATGGATTAAACACGTGGATTAACATTCGGTGTAAATAATAGAAGAGGAAGTTGATCCAGCTATAGTAGAACAACGACAGGGATAAGCAAGTCTGATAAATACAAGAAAGGCTAAATTAGGCGAGCTAACAGGGAAAAAAGAACAACTTAGTTTAATGGATGATGATTGCTGCGTGGAGGTGGTGGAGGTGGTCCAAACTGATGAACTTTCAACAAACTGTTTGGTGAATATATGATATAAATATCTCTGTTAAAGAAGTACTCAGAAAATCAGAAAAAGAAATGAAAAGTGATCAGCAATGCTGGTTTGAGCCAAAGCCAAATTAATTCAGTAAATTTGGTGAGTGTTGCTCGTTGGATTAAAGAAGCACATCGGCACATAAAGGAAGCAAATAGGGCAAGTGAGGTTGTAAGTTCTGAAGGTAGTGTCCTCTAGGAGATCCGTAAAATCCAGAACGCTCTGTAGCATTTTTGGCTTCATCTCTATGCCTTAAGGTTGAACTAGAAAGGGCAGCTTTATTAGCTAAGGCTGAGGCATTAAGCCAAAAACACACTCTAGAGGAACAAGAAGTTAAGCTCACGTATATGATGCAATATTAACAGACATGCATTCATCCTCACCTCAGTATAAAATCTGTACATTTTCTGGCCTTCTAACACTCAGTCTTTGGGTTAGACAAATGTCAGGTGGTCAATCATTTATACTGCACTGAAACATTTACCATATATTACTTAAAAATATTTTGGGCTTTAGATCTTGCAGAAATATGAAGATATGGTGTTGGGTGGCTCAAAGAGCAGCAAAGACTATTCTAAATCAAATCAGACACAGACAACAAATGCAAGGGGTAACAACGTACCTGTTATTGCTGTTACCAGTGCTGCTAAACCGTGAAGAAGCAAGCGATGAACCTAATATGAGGTATTCCATTGCTAAATCTAGTGGGAGTGTAAGGGCAGAAACATACCACTGTGGTTCCCAAGCAAGTGCTGTTAGCCAGCTGCCAGGTTCAGAAAGTCAGCCAGCTTTGCTCATGGTAATGTAGTGCCAGAATGACATGACCGAATTTCTGGTTAAACACTAAAGGTTGTCTACTCTACCTCCTCAATATATTCCCAACTTTAGTGGAGATCTTCTGGTCTATAGACTCTTCGTCAGAGCATTTAAACAAGGGGTGGAGAGTAAAACAAAGATTGACAAGTTTTTTCACATGGAACCGTACCTAGGAAACTAAAAAGTCAAGAGACTTTTAAAGGAGCATTATGGCAATGAATATAAGATCTCTGTAGCCTAAATGGATGAGGCCTTATCCATTTGGAAAACAATTAAAGCTTATGATAGTAAAGCCAACATGTGTGCTATTGTTTCCAAGCTTCCATACAGGTTGAGAAAGTAGTGGAGGAATGTGGCCTATGACACTCAGGCGTAAGGCTACATTTAAAGAACTAGTGGAGTTTATAAACAAACAAACCAGGGTTGCACTACAATCTTTATTTTGGGGTATGAGGGACAAACCCAAAGAACAAAGTGTCCTTCAACTATAAAGAGCTTCACCGCCACTGCAATGCAAATAAATATTTACATTTAGTCATTTAGGAGATGCTTTTATCCAAAGCGACTTACAAGTAAGGTACAAGGCTAGAAAAAATCTAAGTCAAGGAGAAAACATCAAAGCAAAGTCCTATCACAGGGGTCTCAGACGCGAGGGCAGGGGGGGGCAATTGCGGCCCGCGAGACGATATTTTGTGACCCACAGGATGATATGATATATGATATGATATAAGGCTTCTGGGGGCGAGCCTTGTAACATCACATAGCCGCCATAGAATGACCAATTACTGTGTTTGAAATGAGCATGTTTGACTTCGAGCTGGACGAAGTCAATGTTACCAGCATTAATGACCAACACCAATGTTCCATTGAGGGGAGTGGACCTCCGATGGGGCCACTCAGCCAGCTCCCGCCTGACGTCCCACTTTGGAGTCAGGCTGGGGCCTCATCAGGGGCTTACCCGCCTCGGTTATATAGTCAATAAAACATCAGTGTTGGCTAAGACGTACCACCGATTCAATGAGGTTATTATAGAAAATAAAAGCCAGTAAATCCCATTGTTTGTATATAATAAATAAATAATGGTGTCCCACTGTCCCAGGTGATAATGAACAGCCCGGTATCCTGGTACTTTCTACCATCTACAAATGGTATGATATTCATGTCATCATGAAAAACACGATCCCTTCTTCTTTAATGTGGAAGATGCCCTTCCTGTGCTTCAAATGGAGGTCACTGATCTGCAGTGCAACTCTGACCTCAAAGCCAAGTTTAGGGAAGTGAGTGGAAAAGCAGACAAGCAGACCCCCAAGCAGACCAAAAAGTCAAAAGGCCTTTTTGGGAGCACATATTAGTGCGAAAAGTTTTTCTCTAACTTGAACTTCAATAAGTCCAAGTACAGGTCCAGACTTACTGACGATCATCTTCAAGCTATACTGAAGGTCTTAACTGCTTCCTCCCTCAAGCCAAATGGGGCTCGGCTATGTGAGAGGGAGCGCTGCCAGGTCTAGATACTGTAGGTTGAGTAGGATAAAGACAGAAGACTTACCTGTGGCTTTTGCAGCTCAAAAAGATTCCACAACAGTCAGGAGTGCAGTTTCTGAAGTGACCCCTCTTGAAGCCAGACTGGTTGAAATCGAGGAAGTTAGTCTTGGAAAGAAAGTCTGAGAGTTGATTGAAGACTATTCGTTCCATTGTCTTAACCAGAAATGGAAGAAGGGAGACAGGTCGGTATTCTCCACAAGTGAGGGGTCAAGAGAAGGCTTTGGCAGTGGGGTAATCTGGGCCTGCTTGAATGAGGTCGGAAAAGGGCCTGATGTAAGATGTGTTGATGATTTGTGTAGAAGCTGGTGTTAATGTGGGTGCAACTGCTGGAAGGACAATGGAAGGGATCGGCTCCAGAGAGCAGGTGGTTGGATGATTAGAGAG
The DNA here is from genome assembly GCF_033026475.1 of Channa argus. Classification (NCBI taxonomy): domain Eukaryota; kingdom Metazoa; phylum Chordata; class Actinopteri; order Anabantiformes; family Channidae; genus Channa; species Channa argus. Next base: position 644,471 of record NC_090210.1, read on the forward strand.
GAGGAGGGTGGATACATCCTCATCAGTCAGAGTGGAAAATAAGGAGAGCGATGCAGTGTTGGAAGAAGTCAGCTGGATGTCATCATCTGGAGGAGAGCAATTTGAGCTAATGGAGAAGCCGGCAAAGTGGAAGTGGGTATATGAGTTATCTGAAAGTGGAGAACAGATTTCTGCTGTCTGTGGTGTTGCTGAGCTTCTCCTGGTATTCAGTCTTTGCCCTGGTGACACAGAGAAAAAATTGGTGGAGAGTGCAGGCGGGGTGGCCTTGTTCTGTAAATTCTTGAATAAAGTCAGCCTTGTTCACTGCAGACTGCCAGTTCCACAGGGTAAAAGTAAAAGAGGCTGCTGACAAAGTGGTCTGGGTGAGGCTGCGCAGGTGGGAAACTTGTCATCTTCTAGTAGGGTGCTATGTTCTGTGTCTGCAGAGGAGAAAAGGGATCTGCTGAAAACGTGGTAAAACAAAGAAAAAGGCTTTATGGAGTAGAAAGGGTTAATGGGAAGAAAGAGAAGGAGTAAAGGAAGTTAGAAATAAAGTGCGTTTCGATGTCATCACTCTGTGGACTCGTGCAGGTAGACTCGCTGGTCTTCACACAAGGAGGCTTCAAAACCAGGGCTGATGCTTCAGCTGACGCTCCAGCCCAACAGGTGCCTTATATTTGCTCTTATATATGGAAACCGCCTCCTCGTTGAAACCAAACTAATTTGTTTGCCTTTGTTAAGGTCAAGGGTGTGAACACTCGGTGAAGCTCGGTGGACAGATGAAACTACCACCCACAACAGACCAAATATCCACTTCACCAGAAGAGCTAAACTCCCTGCCTACAGTTCTTAACACTATTTAAAACAGACTAAATCAGCAGACTCGAGAAATGACCGAAACTCAGCTACCTTTCAAACAGCACTTTACTTATTTGGTGCTGGTCCAAAAGGATATCAACATCACCAGCTAAGTTATAGGATAGTTTTTGTTGTTATTTCATAAGTAATTTAGTAATTGTTTCCAATGTTAAGTTAGTAATTGTTTTTAATATTGGAGAACAATTAGGGCTCGGAGGGTATGTATGAGCCAATGGGAGTTTTTTGTTTGTTTACTATTGTTCTTTGTCTATAGAATTGTGTCTTGAAAGGTTAGATAAATTAAGGATGTATGTACAAGTATACATAAAATGCCTTTGACTACTGGTTGGGCAAACTGGTTAGAGAAAGAATGTTTGAGCACCTTTTGAGCTAATGGAGGGGAGAGCAGCAGGGTAGTAGTGGAAAGTTTAGTGTGTAGCTGTGGAGGTACATTTCTTACTGTGTTCTGTGGATTTAATTTGTTGAACGTGCTCTGGAAATATTTGTGTAACTTTTTCTGTGGAATAATTCAATAAATGTTTTGGAGATGAGTTTTATCATGAAACGACCTCTGGAGTGGATAATTGTTGGACCACCGGACACGAGTAAGCCTGCATCTACAGGGGTTTAGAAAATAACAGGGTTTTTTTTTTCTTATTTTTTTCATAACTTGCAGTTGACAGCCAATTAATCACTCCTAATATCAGATTTTATATATTATGTAACAATTTTTTTTTATGCTCACCTTCCAGCTCTGCAGATATAGGTACAGAATCAGGTTAAAGTTGGAAGTGGGTTATTTATCTTAAAGCAAAGCACAATGTCAGCATTTAGCTGCTGTATCCTAAAACAGAGCTGAATAGACTAAAAAATAAGATAATTGTGGCTATGAATGTTGTATTATTATTATTAGATTTTTGCTGCCTTGTACCTCATTTGTAAGTCGCTTTGCATAAAAGCGTCTGCTAAATGACTAAATGTAAATGTAATGTAAATGTATTATTATATTAATTAAAAAGTAAAAGAGCTTAAGATAAATCAGCAGAAAAACACCAGCTTCGTGTCTCCTTGCACTCCTCTGAGGACACAGAACTAATTGTACATGTCCACACTGTCAAAGTGTGTGTTAGTGAGACAGGTACACTGCTACAGGTGGAGACTGTGCTCTGTGTCACACACATGGTTTTTCAGTAAACCGCATTAAAGTGGTCACATGGTGTGAGGTGTGTAATGTCAAGCAGGGGTCCACTGTGGGTCCACACATGCAGTGAATTTCCCTTAAAAGTAATCAGCAACAAATAGTTTGCTACAAGTCCTTGGGGAGATTTATTCAGCTGTTTGCTCAACACACTCAGTATGTTTGTTTTTCTCTGTAGGTGGAAAAGATTGCAGCTGGTGACCAAACATCGAAATTGAATGAGAGTGATATTCTGAAGGAGCTGGTCCCCAATGATATCAACAGTCCCACAAGATTGATGTAAGTGCCTAATGAATGTCTTTTGTTTCTTATAGAAATACCTATCACAGGTTACCAGAGACAGATTGTATGATGTTTTTTTTCTTTTTGTGTTCACAGATTAGAGCACATCCACATATTTATATCAGGAGAAGATTAAAATTCAGTTTAGATATTACCCTAGTAATTTGTTACCCAAGACCTGTCTTTACTGTTGTTGCTTTTATGATTTGGAGTAGAGACATCTCTCTCCTCACGTATATGATGCAATATTTAACAGACATGCATTCATCCTCACCTCAGTATAAAATCTGTACATTTTCTGGCCTTCTAACACTCAGTCTTTGGGTTAGACAAATGTCAGGTGGTCAATCATTTATACTGCACTGAAACATTTACCATATATTACTTAAAAATATTTTGGGCTTTAGAAACAAGACAACTGATGTAAGAATGAGTTCTTGTGTTGTATTTCATCAAACTGATGAATCATTATCATAGTTCTAGGCTGGTTGGATTACAGCTACAAATACTGAAACATTTATTGCTAAAGAAAATCTGAACAAAATTTTACAGCATTTAAGTTTATATGCTACACATTAAAACATAGTCATTAAATATTTTGCAAGATTAAAATTTCCATTTACTTCTAACATAAATGCACTTTCATCTCTACTTGCCATCTCTACCTTTACATTATTGTTTGTCAGGCTGATATAACAGTCACAGGTCTATATATAAACTTTTGTATGTTACATAGGTTTTTATAACCTGCCACCTGCCATAGGTAGGGGACCTGGTGGATCAATGGGTAAAGCATCAGGTTGGGATGCATAGGGTCTCAGGCTCGAATCCCACCCCACCAGGTGTAGCTCCGCCCAGCCATTAAGGGGCCACTATGGTGCCCATCATGAGTCGGGGAAAAAAATGGGAGGGTTGCGCCAGAAAGGGCATCTGGCGTAAAAAAAAAAACCTCATTCCAAATCAATGTGTTCCACTGTGGCAACCCCTCAAGGGACAAGGCACAGGCAATGATTTGAAATAGCCTGCCATAGGCACTTTGTCCTTGTCAAATTATATCTAAGAAACGAGGCCTTTGATTTAGCTACTCTATCATCCATATAGGAAAATCAAGTTTACTAAGTAACTAAGATTATTTCCAAATGTGTTAATTCATTGGTTTTCTTTACCTTTCACTGCTCTTGCTTTTTTTTAAAGATAAATCTGTATTAATGTCACGCATTACTATTTCTAATGCAGCTGAATTCAAATGGAAGACCTGCTCTTTATTTACCTGGTTTACTTTAGTTACCATAGTGAATCATAGTGTATGAGCTTTTTTTTTAATCCTCAAACACGCTATTAAATCAGTAAGCAAACACATAGGCTGATCAGCTTTCATGTAACTGAAAGCCCATCTTAGGGTTAATCAGTTCAGGCTTAACATCAGTTTGTTTTCTCAAATGCCCCCAAGACCTCAAAGACAATTACATGTCTGTCTGTGTGCCATGTAGACTAAGTACTTGTCTTGTGCCTCATAGTGCCACCTGTCGGCAACCCATCAAAGGAGCTGCCGGTCGCCCAGTGAAGTCGAGCGATTTGTGGAATGATGAAAACAGCCTCTTCTCTCCAAAACACATTAAGACCAGCGGTTCCTCATCCTCCTACACAGAGAGACTCAGCAGACTCACCAGCCTGCCCTCTGGCACTCCCTCCACCTCCTCTTTTTCCTCCTCGTCCACCTCCTCCAGGCTCCTATCTGCAACGCCTCCTGCAGTTCAAACCAAAGCAGCACGCCACAGTGTTTTATTGTGGATTAAGCTGTTCCTGCTGGCCATTGTGGCTGCTTTCCTGTTTTTGGTTTACCAGGCCATGGAGACAAACACCAGCGCTCCATTTCCAGACTCAGAAGTGGCCATTGGCAGCACTGTGTAGAGAGTTAAAAGGAAAAGAGAAGCCTGCATGCTTCTGTTTATTTTTCAAATTATAAATCTACATTGTAGCCATCTTGTTAATGGGTGCCGTGATTACCTTTGACGTCATGACTTTCCCCCCCCCCTCAAATTCCTCCTTATTGTTTTCCCTCATTCCTCTCTCGTTTTTACGTTAATCCCTAAGGAGAAACACTTTAGCCATTCAGTGATTCGTCAAGGATATCTATGACACATTATGAAGGGACAGTAGCACACATGGTGTTGTCTTTATGGTCAATCCTTGACATGAGGTTACATCAAAGCCATCCACTAATCAACTCTGAGAAACATAAACATGGGAGCTTTCATGGGAATATGTGGAATTGTGGTCAAGTAAATTTTTTTTATGACAGACTTGCATGGTGTGTGTATGTTTGTGAGAGTGAGAGAGGATTGAATATGTGATTAATGATCTTTCACATTTGGCCTTAATTTTTCTCTGTCAGTCATTAACAGCCTTGAAAAGTTTGTTTTGTACTCGACCATTTTCTTATTGAAATGCTGAGGCCTGTTATACAATTTGAATTGTTCTAAATCTTAAACACAAATTTTTTCTTAATCTTCTCTTATATTAAAAGTAGATGTTAGTATATTCTACATAATTATGTATTCACTGTCACAAATATTGAATATTCACTCAATAAACTATTGTGTTGTTACTTATCCTAAAAGACCATTTTATTCCAGAACATGTAGTTTGCACATTTGACTCTTTAAGAGTTCTCATGTTTCTTGGGAAACTTGGATATTTTTGGTTTTCCAGCCCAAGTCATGAAAAAGGAAATTTGTCTGATCTCTGTTTGTGTCTCACAAAGTTGTGAATGCAGAGGTTTGTGTTAAAAATAGAAGGCCGAGATAGAAGTCTGGGATCTAGTATTTCTCAGGAAAGAATTACCCCTACATCTTTATAACATTTTCATGTGGTAACAGTAGGCAACCTTATGTCACTCCATTAGAGGGTGGTATAGCTACTCTGACATTACCGCTCCCCAACCAACCTCAATTCTGTTGTTTTTATAGCACAGCATGTCATTACGATTCTAAGATACCACCACCAACTGTGCAGTCAATGATAAATAGAATTATCACATTTCTCACAGTTTAAAAAAAGACTGCAGAAAACTGATGTCCATTATCTGTCCTAACTACAGCTGGTTGGATAAAATTGACTGAAACTGTTGACTAAGCTGTAGGTAATTAAAAGACCTGGACTTAACAGCTGAGTTAATTTGATTATCAAATTTAAATCCCTACCGAATGTCCTCAAGACAAACTAATAAATTCAATTCAATTCAACCTTATTTGTATAGCACCAATTCACAACTAAGTCATCTTAAAGGACATCACGTAATAAAGACAAGACTATAAATATGTATAGAGAAAACCCAACAAATTAAACAAAGCAAGCCCGAGGCAACAGTGAAGAGGAAAAACTCCCGTTTAATGGACGAAACCTCCAACCGGTCCAGGGTGGGTGGCCATCTGCTTTGACCGATTGTGGAGAGAGAAAAGAAAAGGGCATGCTTAGACTGCTGGGGGAGCCAAGAAAGACTTGATGACATTTTTTAACAAAATGCTGCATTAAACAAATCAGCAAAACAGTGGAAAGATTATTTCTGTAAGTCAAATAGGATTTGATCCATCTTAAGCTACATCCTTGGATGCCATAATAGTTTTTGAGTCCACAGGATCAACTGTTAATAAAACATCATTAGAAACTTTCAAAAGCTGATTCTGTGCTGTGGTATCTTTTAAAACCAGATGGAAATACCTCAAAAATTGTATTTCTATTAAGAAACCACCTCAATCTGTCCTCTCTGACTTTATCTCCAAAACATCTAACATGATCTGTCCCTCTGATGTCCTCATTCCTGATCCTCTGCATCCTCGAAACTCCCAAAGAGAACCTCAACATCTTAAGCTCTGTTACCTCCAGCTCTGCCTCCTGTCTTTTCTTTAGTGCCACTGTCTTTAAGCTGTACAACTTCACTGGTTTCACCAACGTCCTGAACACCTTTCCTTTCATTCTTGCTGATACTCTTTTGTCACACAACACAGCCTGTCCATCACCAGAGCAAACAAGAAGGGGCTCAGAGCTGATCGTTGATGCAGACCCACCTCCACCTTGAACTCCTCTGTCACACCTACAGCACCTCACCACTGTCTTACAGCTCTCATACATGTCCTGCACCACTCTAACATACTTCTCTGCCACTCCAGACGTCCTCATACAATACCACAGCTCCTCTCTCACTATCCTGTCATACGCTTTTCTCTAAATGTACAAAGATGCAACTCCCTCTGACCTTCTCTGTATTTCTCCATCAGCATCCTCAAAGCAAATACTGCATCTGTTGTTCTCTTTCTAGGCATGAAACCATATTGCTGCTCACAAATGTTCACCTCTGCCCTTAGCCGAGCTTCCACTACTCTTTCCCACAACTTCATTTTATGGCTCATTAGCTTTATTTCTCTGTAGTTGCCACAGCTCTGCACATCTCCCTTGTTCTTAAAAATCGGCACCAGTACACTTCTTCTCCATTCATCAGGCATCCTCTCACTTTAAACGATCTTTTTAAACAAACTAGTCAGGAACCACTGCCTTTCCACTCTTCATTCTCTTTAACATCCTCCTCACTTTACTCTCATCAATCTTTGCTACTTCCTGCTCCACACCAGTCACCTCTGCTACTCTTCATTCTCTTTCCTTTTCCTCATTCATCAACTCTTCAAAGTTCTCCTTCTATCTTCCCATCACACTCCTGGCACCTGTCAATACATTTCCATCCTTATCTTTAATCACACTAACCTGCTGCACATCCTTCCCATCTTTATCTCTTTGTCTGGCCAACCTGTACAAATCCACCTCTCCCTCTTTAGTGTCCAACCTAGCATACAAGTCCTCATATGCTCTTTGTTTGGCCTTTGCCACCTCTATCTTCACCTTACGCTGTATCTCCCTGTACTCTTGTCTACTCTCTTCAGTCCTCTCAGTGTCCCACTTCTTCTTAGCTAACCTCTTTCCCTGTATACACTCCTGAACTTCCTCATTCCACCACCAAGTCTCCTTGTCCGCTTTCGTCTTTCGAGATGACACACCGAGTACCCTCCTACCTGTCTCCCTGATCAAATTAGCTGTAGTAGTCCAGTCATCTGGAAGCACCTTCTGATCACCCAGAGCCTGTCTCAGCTCCTCCCTGAAAACTACACAATATTCTTTCTTTTTCAACTTCCACCACTTCGTCCTCCTCTACAACGTTGACACAAGATGTAGTCCCCCTGAATGCATCTCCCTCCGCTATTATATGTCACCCTATGTTCCTGCCTCTTCTGGAAGAAAGTGTTCACTACAGCTATTTCCATCCTCTTTGCAAAGTCTACAACCATCTGTCCTTCTGCGTTCTGTCCTGAAGACCTGCCCATCTAATTCTCATCACCTCTGTTCCCTTAACCAACACGTCCATTGAAATCTTCACAAATCACCACTCTGTCACCTCTTGGGATGCTTTGCATCACTTCATCTAACTCAATTCAGAATTTATTCTTCTCTTCTAACTCCACCAAATACTGACCAAATACTTATTTTACACAGGAATTTCTAAATAAATTCTTTAAAAATCCTACTAAAATCCTACAAAATCCTGTGATTTCTTGGATTTTTTTCCCGCATTCTGTCTCTAACAGTTGAAGTGTACCTATGATGAAAATTACAGACCTCTGTCATCATTTTAAGCGGGAGAACTTGCACAATCGATGGCTGACTAAATACTTTTTTTGCCCCACTGTAAGTTTGGGGGGAATTTTAACACTGCAAACCTTCATATAGTGTGCATTGTCAATCTGGCAATCTAATCTAGCTCCGGCAGCGAAAACTTTTTCTTTGGAAGTAATCTAGTGCAGATGGGATGACAAAGCAGGACTGTTAAATTAGGAATCTTTTTGTCACACCAGCTACTATGCACACAGTTTTGTCTAGGTTTTTGTTGACTCCACAGTTTAGCTTTGAATTGCCCACTGACTGAACAGTTGAATGTTTGCAGGCCCTAACTTTGATCTTTGCAGTCTGACTTGTTAGTAATTTTCTGGTAACACAATTACATCGTGTCTATTTTGAGACTGCGGTCATGATGGGTAACTTTCTCTATTATAAACCAAGGATCACCCTGCCACACACAACTTTGACTAATTTGACAGTGCAATTTGATGCTATGATAAAATCCACAGAACAATTCCTTTTAAGGATACTAGTGTAATGGCAAGAGCTGATATCCAGCAATTAATGGTCACTTTTCCAGTGAAGTGAAATATAAACTATACGTGGTGAATGAGTGTGAGATGTGTGTGAAAATGTGAAAATGTTAAGCTGCAGTTTGCAGATACCAACATATGTACAAAGACACATTTCTTCTACATGCTCATTGGCTGTAATGTTTGCAGTATGTTCAAGTCAAGTGCCTATTGTTGAACCAGACATAAGGTAATGTGAGCAGGCGTGACACAATGTCACAACCACGCCCACACTCTTCTGATTAGTGCAGTCTGAGCTGTCACTTTGAACCTAATGCAGTTTGTGAAGTAAGCCAAATGCGAAGGTCAATTAGCAATTGGAATGACTTATATATTACATATTACTGGATGTAGACTGTATTTTAAGTTGGTGTTGTTTTTTAGCTTGTCCAAAGCCATATAAGACCCTAAAAGTAGCATATTGCAGCAACTGTAAATATCTGGTAATTAAAAATGTTACTTGTGATGTAAATCTTTGAGAAAATCATATCATAATTTTCTAAAAATTCTGTTTAAAACTCGTTATAGAAATAAACTTGCACTTTGCAAGAGAAGGCCAAAAAGCTATTAGAAAGGGGTTCTTTAGTGAAATGAAATCCTATGTTGAATGGTTTGATCCAAACCTGCAAAAGAGATAATTTATATTAGTCATTAGCATTTACAGGGATGACACCTTTTAAAAATGTATCTAGTCATAAATGTGCTGCAAAAGCTCTTTTGAGTAGTCATGTTAGCAGCTTCAAGAGGAAAGTTTTGATTGTTACATGATTACAGTTCATCTTAGGAAGAACATCATTTTCTGAAATTACTTGATACAGTATCTTATTGTGAAAAGGTACTAATGATGCCTTTCCTCAAGTCAGAATCATTGAACAGCACTTGCAGTACTGCTGAGATATCTGCTTGGAAATGTGTGTAATGAGGCTCATCCTCCAGTATGTCCTTAAACCCCAGATTAAACACACCTTGTTTTCTCCACTCACCCATCATGACCTCTCTCTCAGCTATGTACTTCCTACAGTTTAAGGTTTCAAGAGTCGGTGTCACTGCGGCTTTTAAGAATTTCCTCTCAAGTTCCTACAAGCACCGCCTTATTTTATATTTGACCGTTTGTTATTGGGCCAGAGATCTTGATTGAAGGCTGTTCGGCGTGTTTTTACGGGTCAGACAAATGAACGGCCCGCCCAGGCTTTTCGGTGACGTAACGAAAGAACAAATTGATGTATCGCGAGGTCATTCGGCCTCTTCGAACAGCCGGTTACAGCACAGCGGAGTCGCCATCTTAAGCAGAAAGTAAGTGGAAGTTCATTTAATGAGTGTTAATTTAGACTCTTTATTGTGAAATGTTATATTGCAAGTCATTTTAAATTACATTAATTGTAACGTCTTGTTAGTAATTTTCTTCACGGGATTCATGTATTCTGTTCGGAGACCTTCCACCTTGAATCGGTCAAGTTAGCTTAGCACAAAGCGTTACTTTAGCATAGCATTGTGGGGAGCTAGAACAAAAAAGTAAATGCAATGGTATTTAGTATTTATGACGAAGACCTTGAGATGGCTAACTTTTGCTCAGAAGCTTGAACCAACTTCGAGTTACGTGATAATTCGTGTTGATTTAGTGAACATGTCCCCTTCACGGTCATTCAGACGTCAGACTCGCCAACCAGCACGTGACATGTTGTCCCTTCGGTCGATATAGGATGTGTTTCGTGAGTCGGTGGGGGTGAATTGTGCTTTCAGTCACCGCAATCAGTTAGCTTGAGCTATTACACACGATTAATCTGTTGGTCGTCCCAACGCAGCTCCGCAGGAAGGCAGGACGCCATCATGTACCCGACGTCTTTGATGCAGCTGGCCCGGGCTAATCCGTTCAGCGCTCCTCTATTCACTTTCCAGAAGGTGGAAGAACCCCAGCAGAGTCTTCATGGACAGAAAACCCGCAGACTTGCAGCAGCCGCTGTTGCAGAAGGTAACCTCGGGCACAGGGCTATCGTTAGCTACATTAGCTTAGCCTGTGGGGTATATTTGGTTGTAACTGTTAGTCGTTTTCCATTAATTCAGATGTAGCATCAAAGCTAGTTGTTACAATTGTGTACGCACCGCAACTAACGTTAGAAATTAAATATACATATATACAGTATTCACAATCAGGGACTTGTTGAAGAGGTTAGCTGCTTGGCCTAAGCTGCATACAAGCCGCCTGTGGAGGACAAGGAAGGGCAAAGTGCTGTGTTGTATTTGTACAGCAGCAAATTGCGTCTTAACTGTCGCACTTTCTCTCAGATACTGGATCTAGGATGAGTGAGAGCACTGTAAAACGCCACTAAAGGTAACCAACATGAGTTAATGTTGCGCAATAAAGCAATGGTGCTAATTGTTTTCTGTCAAGAGCTTGTTCAAATTTAGCCCTTTTTAGTTAACAAGGTCAATAGAATCTCGTACAGTTCAAACCGCAACATAACATTTTTTTTTAAATGACTCCATCCTTTCATTAATCCCTTCATTGTTCTTTAATGTCTAGTTTGACGGCAAAGGTTCACCAAGGGCCAACGTGGTACTTTTTTTTTTTCCTTCCTGTCTTTATAATTTGGAACTTGTACTGGTTAGAGGCAAACATCTCCATCTGCTCACATCATCTTCATTTGAGTTGATAAGTGGCACTTAAATCCACAGCAAATGCAAGCTGGTGAACATGTACCACTGCATGTTCTGTGCTTGTGAGAGGGAAAAAAAGGGGCCACTGTAAACTTTATCCCCATGGGGCAATTTGTCTTACAGCCAATAAGCAATTACGCAACCGAATAACCATACACATACCAATACAATCAAAAAAAGACATCTAAGAGAATGAGGGTTAAGGTTAAATTGGAAGACCTGTTTTTAATTCCAGTTGGATTATGCTGAAAAAGCCAGTTGGACACCCAATAAACAGATTGATTGTCCTTTCTCATCTCATGTGTCGTCCTCTTAAAGTCTGACCTGTGTTTTTTAGAGGGAGACAGTTGTGATTTCGGCTCTCAGAAGTATTTCATCCTTTGTGGCTTTGGTGGGATTCTGAGCTGTGGCACCACCCACACAGCTGTGGTTCCCCTCGATCTGGTCAAATGCAGAATGCAGGTCTGTGTTCATGGCTCGATGCAGTTTTTTAACGTCACGCCTCGCCGTCCCATAACTTTTTTTTTTTTTTTTCGTCCTTTAAATGCACCAATTAGCATGTGATAAATAGCCAAACACCAGTTGTGAAAACATTTTCCATTACTTCTCCATTATGTGGTGATTCAAATGTTTTGGATTGATCATAACATCACCCCCTTGATTCTGCAAAAGTGCTCCTATATAAATGCTTTGTGCTCACCAGCCCCAACTTGGGTACACAATAGATAGAGGTCAACAGATTCACACTTTCCAAAAAATGTCCTCATTTCTTATGGCTCCATCCGGTGTGTCTGAATGTATAGTGGACATACACTATGGGATCCGTCATTGATGCCACAATGAACTATGTGCCCTTGTACTGTCAGGAGCATCCAGTTGAAAAGATATTTGAAACACAGGCATTAGAAAACATGATGCCAGTTGCATTTTGGTGTGTCTTTTTATTTTTAGTAAATCATGTACTTATATTTATTGAATAAAGGAAGAAAAAAGCCAAAATGACTGTAAGATAAGGTCACAGTAGTTTTTACTGTAAACGGCTCTACCGACTAAGAACATCATCCCAGCCACTTATGTTCACTGCACAATGCAATAGTTTTGCCATTTTCAACTTCAATTCAATACAGCTCCTGCTTTATATATATATATATATATATATATATATATATATATATATATATATATATATATATATATATATATATATATATATATATATATATATATATATATATATATATATATATATATATATATATATATATATATATATATATATATATATATATATATATATATATGCGCTTGTCTATTACATCTGTCCCTGCCTACTGCAGATATGAATGAAAGCTTGTGATTTACTGAACAAACCTGATTGAGATAATTGGCAGCCAGTGGCCTGTCAAGTTTTACAGAACCCTTACCAGACTATATAAAAGGGATGCTGATATTAGTTTGAGCTGTTTTACAAAAATTTCTATTGCCACATTTCATAATAAAAAGAACAGGTTACCCAGTGAGATGTGTTTGAATAGTTTTCAGACAACTATGAAACAGATGAATAAGCTAAATCAGGTTCTACATTTACAGATTCAGATCATTCTTGGTTTCAGCCTCTGTATTAGAATTACCAGTGTTTATCCTTAAGTTTCTCCTATAATAGATTTAGAAGTGTCTTTTGTTTCATTAGTGTACTACACATAATGTTTTTAAAACTTGTGAGCTAGAATTTTCAACCCATATTAAGTGATTACTACCATCTCGACAGTCAGTGGAGTCTCATAGTACTTTTTGACCCACAGAATTACATTTTTATTTGTAAACTAACTTCTCAGCAGTCATGGTTTGGGCACTAGAAGTCAGGTTCCCCTCAAGAACCAGATGCCAGATGGGTGTAAACTGGGTGTGTTCCCCTAATTTCACTTGCCTAGTTTAATGGGAGTCACGAAAAACATTGTATAAAGGAGTAACTGGTGAATGGACCATCTTTCAAAGCCCCACAGGTTATTGAAATCACCTTTACAATGATTTGATCAGCATTTGGTGTGTAATTCTAATGGCACAGCCATGTAATGGAGGAATTGTGACAGTGAATTTAAATAGTCATGTAATTGACGTGCAGAACTGCCATCATCAAAAGGTAGTAATATTTTCTCCTGCAGTGACAGATCCTCCATTATAAGGTTCTTGTTTGGTGTTTTAATTTTTGTCCAGTTTTGCATGTGACCCTGCATGTTGCATGTATGTTGTGTGTGCCCTCCCTTCTACCACAGAGGATGTCAGCTGCGAGTTTGGCTCCTCAAAATACTATGCCCTCTGTGGGTTTGGGGGTATCCTGAGCTGCGGCATCACACACACAGCAGTGGTGCCCCTCGACCTTGTCAAGTGCCGTTTGCAGGTTTGTATGGAAGCTCAGCCTCTTAGACCTCTACATGACCCATTAGTATGTTTCCAAAAAACACACATTTTAGAAGAAAAAGGAACACTAATTTCAATTTAATGTGGAAATCATTCTAAGAAAAATTACAAACCCTGAATTGTCTGTAGTAGCCACTAGTAGACCTGTAGCTTATGTCCCCCTTTTGCACTTAATTTCTTAAGCAGCTAGTTAGCAGCAGCTACAAAAAATGCCAGCCATTAATCCAAACTCAATACTTCTTTCACAAGCTTTAAAATACCATCTATAACGAGATCCTAATGCTGCCCCTGATTTACTGATTTTACTTCTTACTGAAGCGTTTGCTGTCTTCAGGTGAATCCGAGCAAATACAAAAGCATTGGTAATGGCTTTGCCGTGACAGTGAGGGAAGATGGTGTCAGAGGCTTGGCAAAGGGCTGGGCTCCCACCTTCATTGGCTACTCCATGCAGGGATTGTGCAAGTTCGGTTTCTACGAAGTGTTCAAGATCTTCTACAGTGACCTTCTAGGAGAGGTGAGTCCACACAGGGCTGCTAGACTTACTCACATTTTGGTTAGAAGTCGTGCAAAAGTAAACAAATGGAATAAGGTGTCTACATATGACGTGAACCATTGGTTACATAAAAACCAGAGGTAAATCTTAGGATGTCAGATGCCAAGTTAAACTGTATGGTCTGCATTGTAAGTCGTGTGCTTATTACCAGCTCGGCTTGTTGGCTCAGGATTGCCACTTCAGGTTAAAGGTCTGCTTATATAGCACTTATATCCAAAATGCTTTACAATGTTACTTCACATTTATACACACACAATGTCAGTGGCCACACGAGGCCCCCATCTGTGTACAATGCTCAAGATTGCCATTTGTCTAGTTTACATGAGCTTTACATATGGAAAGACAAATTCATAACTTTCTGTCAGTGAGAGAGAAGGCAAACAGATCCATTCTAAATGGCTAATGTCAAAATTGAAATGGTTTGGGGGGTTTTAGTCCATGTGGCGATGTCAGCTAGGTACAGTGTCAAAGGAAATCATACTAAATCAGGGTTACTGTTTGTCTTTATATGGTGGGGTGGCCTTCACCTGCTCTGCGACATTGGGGATTCGCCTTACCTGACAAATGTGTTGTGTACTCCCACCCAACAGGAGAACACCTACTTGTGGAGGACATCACTGTACCTGGCTGCCTCGGCCAGTGCTGAGTTCTTTGCTGACATTGCTCTGGCTCCCATGGAGGCGGTCAAAGTTCGTATCCAGACACAGCCAGGTTATGCAAACACCCTCAGACAATGTGTCCCCAAGATGTATGCAGAGGAGGGGCTCTGGGCGTAAGTACGAAAGTCCCTCAGTTCCAGTAATTTATCACTGCTTTGTTGGCTGAATTTATCGAGAGGTTGGATATGTGACAACACGCTCCTTAGATCCACCTTTGGAGGACTCTGCTTGGAGCAGAGCTCCTCTGCAGCTTTTTTGGCTGTACAGTCGAAGGTGCTTGAGTCATTGGCGTGTGAGAGCAGTATACCTGTCCCACCAGCCCATCTGCATTACTGGCAACTGTTCTCTATAGACAGAATTCTCCCAGTGCTGCTTGTCTGGGGGACAGACACATGTCAAACATAATTTAAACAGCAGGGCATTGAGGTAAATCCTATCCCCCGAAGGGGTTGACCTTGCTTTTGCGTGTCTTGTGTATGGTAATGCGGGTGAATTGATCTGGTATTGGTACAACACATAGTACCTCTTTGTGAACTCATGTCTTTTGTAACTCCAGTTTCTATAAGGGTGTGGTGCCCCTGTGGATGAGGCAGATCCCTTATACCATGATGAAGTTTGCCTGCTTTGAGCGCACTGTGGAGATGCTCTACAAGTATGTTGTTCCCAAGCCACGCAGTGAGTGCAGCAAGTCAGAGCAGCTAGTTGTGACGTTTGTGGCAGGATACATTGGTGAGTACCACAACATCTCAAGACTGCTGGAATAAACTAATATTTAATGTGTTGTGATCCAGCTGATCTGAGTCTACTTCACTGATGTGTGTCTGCTCTATGTGCAGCTGGTGTGTTCTGTGCCATCGTTTCCCACCCTGCTGACTCTGTGGTGTCTGTGCTGAACAAGGAGAAGGGCAGCACTGCTTTCCAGGTCCTCAAGAAACTTGGACCTAAAGGTCTGTATGATCCACACTGGACTTGATATGTAGATGAAAAAACTGCACTTAATACTAGCATGTTTTCTTACTGTTATGAGTGTCTGAATATGTGGTCTCTCTGTATCAGGTGTGTGGAAGGGTCTGGTTGCCCGTATCATCATGATAGGTACCTTGACCGCCCTGCAGTGGTTCATTTACGACTCTGTCAAGGTCTACTTTCGCCTGCCCCGCCCCCCTCCTCCTGAGATGCCAGAGTCCTTAAAGAAGAAGCTTGGCCTCACAGAGTAAAGCCCCCACCTCACCCCATCCCTCCACTGAGCAGCTGTCTCTCCCAACTTCAACAGTGCACACAACAGTTTTCTTTATATTATGTGCTCAGCCCGGAGGTGCTACTATTCATGTATATTTTAAAACGGAACAAATGACTGAGGAGATGGAGCTGTCGCTTCATCAAGAGTATGACAGAAAATATTCCTAAGTAGAAATGTTGATCTGGTTTTATCAATCCCTGTCACTAGAAACCTGATAATTCTAATAAAAGACATGTTTCCCGAGCATTTTATTTCATCACTTTCAAGCCATACTGCTTGAGCATTTCATAGAATAACAGCATGCAGGGTTTCTTCTTACAACTGCTTAAAGAAGAGTCCATCATTTATTTGAACTTGAGCTGTTTTGTCATAAAACAATCCATTAAACACAAGAAATGCAAGTTGTAAAAGTAGATTTCTCTACTGCTCTTTTGAGTACTGATATCAAAGAAAGCAAATTCAATGACAATCCACGTACTGACTAAATTACTGTGGAGTAAGGGAGGTTAATCGGCTTTTCACATCTGCTACAGAACTAACATTTACAGGCAGGTTCATTCTTTTCAGGTTTTTGCTAAAATGGCAGATTATACTTGCTGTAATAATTCCTCCTGTTCATACCCCAATCATCACTTCCTAAGGTCCTATAAATGGAATTAAAGTCCATGTTTCCGAGTTTAGTGAAGGAAAGTAAATTGGAATGTTGTAAAACGATATTGCCAGATGTCCACATAATGTGAGTAATTTGTTATCCATGTTTTCACCTTGAAGATTGTGGGTTTAAAGCCCCATTTGCCAGTAGTCAAAGCCTTTACTATCTCACAATTGGAATTAACCCCCTGTTAAGTAAAGTGATTTTAAAATCTATGGCCATTGACCTTGACCCTATTATAAAATGTCTTGTCTAGACAAGATAACTCCTACACAGTCAGGGATTTGCTTGTTAGAAAAAAGGGGCTCATGCTCAAATTGTTTTCACCTAAACTTGACCCGACACTTTTCTTTATAAATATGTTTTAAAGATTAACAATGTCAGATCAAAACTAAACTGCACAAAGAATCAAATCCAGCCCTTTCCAAACTACTGATTTATGTCTGTTATACACGAAATTGGCCATAACACCTTTTGGAATAACTGAAATTTTTTAGGAGTGGGTGTTTGTTTATAGTATTGAGTTATGTTGGTGAAGACTTTGTTAAACATGAACACCTACATGAATGTTCTACGGCAGAAAAGCAGCCGTTTTAAATCTGAGAAAAGAGGGAAACCACTATAGGTACTGCATAAAGTGGGCATAGCTAATAAAATGTTGACGTCCCACAACAAAAACCACCGGTGAACTATAAGCAACAAACACAGAAGAGGCCAGCAGGAAAGTATCACAATCCACCATTTAAAGAGCAGAAATATAGAGGTTGTACCACAAGATGTAAACTTATCAGTTTTTAATGACCATCAAAAACCAAAGTGATAAAACAACCAAAGTCATGGAGCAAGAAAACATTTGCTCATGATGCAAATCATACAAAAGCTCATCTGTGAAACAGTGGAGGTGGTGTCACAGTTTGGGCTGAATGGCTGCTTCTGGAACCAACCCACTGATTTGTATTGATGATATAACTTATGAATGAATTCTGAGCTGAACAGAAACATTTTGTCTGCAAGTTTACAGAGAAAATGCAACAAAACGTATGGGCAGGAGCTTCATCCTGCATCAAGACAATGATCCAAAACTTTATCAGAGAGGAAAAGTGGAAGGTTTGACTGACCAAGTAAATCAATAAACCAGGGGTCACCAGCCTTTTTGAAACTGAGAGCTACTTCTTTGGTACCGATTAATGCGAAGGGCTACCAGTTTAATACTCACTTTACCGTTAATTATGTGTAATTACTAATAATTAACTAAATTAAGGATATTCATCAATGTGAAGACACAGATCATGTTAATGATTTCTCACAATAACTATCAAATGTGATTTTAATAAAGAAAAGCAACAAAAAAATTGGATGCAGATCATTGGTAAGTAGCGCTATGATGAGCTATTTTTAGAACAGACCCGTGGCCTACTCATGTGGTCCTTGCGGGCTACCTGTTGGTGACCCCTGCACTAAACCATACCCATCTGGACATGTACTTCACCTGCTGAAGAGGAGACTAAAGTGAGACCGCCCACAACAACAATAACTTGAGGAGGTGCAGAAAATCCCTGAGCAAAAAAAGGTCAGAAGAAGAAACCAATAGTTTGGTGATGTCAGCTAGTCACAGGATCAATGCAATTATCGAAATTGGGATTCACAAGTAAATTTGTTTTACTTTGTATTACTCTGTTTTACTTTGTTTTGTTGTTTATTTTATTAATTCTTTGTCTTTTCATCTTATCCTGTGAGTTCAGGGTCACCACGGCAGATCATTTTTACGTCAGATGCCCTTCCTGACTCAACCCTCCCTAATTTCTACGGGGCTTGGGACTGGAACTTCATGGCTGCGTGTGGGGATGGGCTGTTGGGGGTTCAGTGTCTTGCCCAGGGACAGTTGTTGTTTATAATGTTTGAATAATTTTGCTCAGTTAAAGTGGGGATGATGTGATACAATCATAGCAAAAACAGTAGAATAGGCCTTGGTGTTCCAAACCTTCTGGAAGGGCCTGTACAATATAACTGTCAAACGTTTAGGTGGTAGGTACTAAGTACATTTACTCAATTATAAGTGCAATCACAGTAATTACTTTATTATTTTTGTATTTTTATATACTCAAACAGGATTCAGATGGGTGTGGCTGAACTGTTTTACCTCTTAGAGGGAATTTTACTCTCCACCACTAGAGGAGGTCTTTACTCCACCATT
This sequence comes from Channa argus, assembly GCF_033026475.1. NCBI lineage: Eukaryota > Metazoa > Chordata > Actinopteri > Anabantiformes > Channidae > Channa > Channa argus. The sequence goes on from NC_090210.1 coordinate 663,395, forward strand.
GACTGCTTGGTAGATGAGTGCATTCACTCCTCAGTTGAGTTAAACAGGGACGCAAAGACTATCCTAATTGTAGTTGATGAAGTAAAATCTAGGAGTCCAACATCACAATTAAAAGTTTGTATTCAAAAGTTATAGTACAAACGCAAAAGTATTTCCCCTCACACTTGCATGATGTATATAGAATTACTAATGACATATTTATATTTGAGCAGCTGCACAAGGTTTATCTGCAAAGTCTGTGTATAATATGTCAGCCTTTAGTAAAAACAGTTAATGCAGTAAGAATATATTATGATTTGCACATATCAACTGTACCAGCCAGATCCCTGGTGCTGCTGCTCAGGTGGCACACAGAGAATGACGAGGCCATTATTAAATCCCCAAAGTGTGTTTCAAACTGTAGAAACTAATGTGTATATGAAGTGGAGTGTGTCATACGTGGAAAGAGAAAGGTTAGTATTTACCTGAAGTCTGCATTATCTAACGGATCTGGGTAATGGTGAGCCCAGCCCCCCACCCCCAATCACACACAGTTTTTATAATGCATTTGTTTGCTTGTGAAATACGCTGTTTGTAATCTGGCATCGTGCTGTGGAAAGGATGCATGCTGACAGGGTGAGTAGCAAGGGGTCATGGGAAATGGAATCATGTATGTATTCCCTGTTTGTGAGGTTGTAATGTCACTGCTGCCTCAGTAAATAAAACATCATAAAAACGTTCCCCAGAGATTTGTTTTGCATATTTCCTATTCTCAGATTTGATCACAGCAGTCATTTCCACATTTAGTGATAACCTGTAAATATGTGTCGTCCAGTCATTTCCTTCATGTTGGCAATTGGCAGTCTGTACCTGCTGGCTCCATCTGACCGCTGATGGAATCTGCTGTTAGGCTTCAAGCCTTCACTATTAGGCCCAGTAAAAATGGTTTCCATTGAATTGTGCCAGCACCAGACAGGCAGAGTGAGATAGTATATACCAGTCACCCACATGAACCTCCAGCTTTAATGCTTTTTCAACAGGATTTTATCGAGGCTGAAAACTAGAGGCTCTGCTGCAGCCCACTATGCTCTGATGATTTAACAAGGAACCTTTTATCCCACTGTCATCATTTTTACTTCATTACACATTTGTGTAAATTTGCAAACAATATATTTTCTTAATTCTAATAAAATACCTAATAAAATAAGTACATTTACTCAGGCATAGCAGTTTATAATCTAATACTTTACTTCCAATTTATGTTATATTTTATTTCTCTACCATAATCTGACAGCTTTAGTTTAGTTTAGTAAGATTTTTAGAAAACAAATTTTCATTGCTATGCTGATAATACCCAGCTATATCTATCTATGAAAGAATGAAATCAGTTCTATCTACCAGATGAAAGAAATCAGTTAATCAAGCTTGAAGATTGCCTACAAGACATAAACGCCTGGATGTTCCCACAATTTCTTACTTGTAAACTCAGACAAACTGAAGTCATAGGATTTGGGCCTAAAAATCTCAAAAATTGCTGAGATTGCTGTCCAACCATATTGTTACTCTAGATGGCATAACTCTGGGCTCTCTTCCGATAAAGGGAGTTTTTCCTCTCCACTGTTGCCTAGGGCTTGCTTAAGGGGGAATTGTTGGGTTCTCTCTATACATCTTTATAATCTTGACTTTATTCTGTGAAGTGCCTTGAAATGACTTTGTTGTGAATTAATGTTGTGAATATAAATAAAGTTAAATTGAATTGAATTTAGTTACTATATACTTTTTACAGATGTACATGATAAAACAGTTGTCAGTACATGAAGTGGTCACCTCCACCTTTACCAGCTGAAGGACTGTGGGTGCCACGGGTGGACATATCATTTTTGGGTACCTGAAAAAACAGCAGCCACTTGTAAAACTTGGTCATAAGTCTCAAAGTTTTAAAGAATGCAAGGTTGTTTTTTGTTAGCAAACCAGACGCCTGGTGGGATCATAATACATAAATAAACACCACCTTTGTATGTTTTCAATGCACAATTAATCATATTATCAAATCTCAGTGACATGCAGTAGACCTTTTTTGGGGGGGTTAGGGTTTTTGGCCAGGAGGGAACTTCCAAAACAATCACTAAATTTCATTGAGGCTTCAATTTTTGATAAATGAAATGTAAGTTCCTCTGGAGAGAGTCGTACTATCTTATTCTGAGCATGTCCACAGACCAGTGTTTATAACAGAGGGGTGCAGAACATTTTCCACTTCAATCAGCCTTTTAATTAGTAATCTAACAAAGGTCAAATTACATTCTATTGCGATGAAAAAAATGCAAAGAGAGTTGTCGCCTGAAATAGAGCTCCAAAGGGGGGCTAGTCTATCTTAAAACTTAGTATTTCAGTCAAACTCTGCCTGTATAAAGTTGGCAGGGAACAATGACATCTATCACATAATGGGGGAGGCATCTCTGTAGATCTTAGCTCGGCTTCTTATATGCTTCACCACCTTATATGAATGTATTTTGGTGAGATTATGGTTTGGTGCCCCCATATCCCCACACGTACTCACCACCCCAAACATTATGACAGACAGATAAGATAAGATCAAACTTGATCCCACAGTGGGGAATTTCAGCAGCAGGTTAAGCAGCTCAGGGGAATGGTGTACAGTGCAAAAATATTTTTTATAGTATTTAGTATTTACAAAAATGGAAAAGTGGAAATATTAATGTATATACAAAAGCATTTATATGTAACCAGGTGGTGAAAATCCCTTATAGTACTCGAAACTTTTAATTGAATTTAGTGGTGGTTTTGCTGCAGTTGCTGAGTTTCAACTGCAGAGGGCAAAGTCTTACTGTGTGCATAGCAGTGTATCGTAATCAGGTAAAGGCTACCAGGAAAAATACAGTAAGTGAAACTGATGCTCTCACCAAGTAGAAATGACTGCAGTTGCAGACACATTGTAGATACTTGTGAATCAAAAAAAACATTTCACGCAGCATGATATCTATGTGCCACTGCCGTATTTGTCGCTTATTTGTGTGCAATTTATTTCTGTCAATTTTTTGAGGGTTGTCATTAAATTCCATTTAATTCAATTCAACTTTATTTATATAGCGCCAATTCAAAAGTCATCTCGAGGAAATTTACAGAATAAAGTCAAGATTATAAAGATGTATAGAGAGAACCCAACCATTCCCCCTTGAGCAAGCCCTAGGCAACAGTGGAGAGGAAAAACTCCCTTTAACGGAAGAAACCCCCAGCAGAACCAGTCTAAGGGTGGGCAGCCGCAACAAAAGCAACAACATCATCGGTCAAGTTGGTAGGACCAGCAGCTGCACACTGGAAAACACACAACTCCACTATATAGTTATACACATAGTTATACACAGCATAACTATCACTAACTATATGCTTTATTAAAGAGTAAGGTTTTAAGCCTAGTCTTAAAAGTAGAGAGGGTGTCTGCTTCCCGAATCTGAACTGGAAGCTGGTTCCACAGGAGAGATTCTTGATAGCTAAAGGCTCTGCCTCCTATTATACCTTTGGAAACTCTGGGGACCACAAGTAGGCCTGCATTCTGAGAGGGGTCTACTACTAAGTTGTACAGTCTTACAGCAGTGTGGATGAAAGACCTGTGGTAACATTTCTATCTACACTGAGAGTGTATCAATGTGCTGCTGATGGGGCTGCACAAAGCCTCCACTGTTTAATGCAGCCGATGAGAGATATTGTCCATAATGCCCCCCTCCCCAGCAGGTGGTGCCCTAGGCAACTGCCTATATGGCTCTGAACGTATCAAACAAAAAACTGCAGAGATCTTAATGCATCAGTGAGAATGGAAGCTCTGTCTGGCTTTTACAATCAGGAGGGTAAGTGTCAACGCTAACTCCACCTCTTCAAAGAGACAAGTGACAGGGGCAGAGGAGACATACTGCTGCATGTACAAACAGGTCCATCGATGCGTTCATGCATCTAGCCATTGTCCTTCCGTCGTCATGTGGTGAGTGAGGTTTGGAGGTCACTTTGAAATAGCAGCTGGTGTTCCTGGTCACATGAATGAGGGGGCCTGGCTTGGCTCGCCCTGAGGCATTCGCAGTGGGAGGAATTAACTCAACAGCACTTCACTAAAGCCCTCTGGAACCTCACAGCTAAGATACACGAGGCTGCTACAACCACTGCTTTTTTCTTATAGGTGGATTTATAAAGCAACAAGCAACATCTTAATGTGCTATGAGCCAAAGTAGATATAATCAAAAAGCTAAAAATCATACACTCAGTTTCTTAGAGCTTATTCGTGATCAGCAAATAGGTGTCAAAAACAGTGGTTTCAACTAGTATGAGGATCAGGTTCAATGTATTCCAAAACACATACTGCATTATCGATGTTCATAATGGTTGTTTTATTAATCTGTTAGTAGTTTATTTATAGGTCTAGTTACCTACAATTCATTCAGAACTGAGAGGAACAGCTGGGCTGGCAGTGAGCAGAGATATAAATCTATAGATATAAATAGTACATCAAAATGTGCTAAAATATATGGACTCCCTAACTGCCAATCATACAAGCAACTGTGATGCAGGAACGTAGAGCGATCATACGCCAATGGTAAATAAATAGTCACTTATATAGTGCTTTACAATGTTGCTTCCCATTCACCCATTCACACACACACTCAGACACCGATGGCGGTGGCTGCCATGCAAGGTGCTCACCTGACCCACCGGGAGCAACTTGGGGTTCAGTGTCTTGCCCAAGGACACTTCGACTTGTAGCCGGGAGCGGGGATTGAACCACTGACCCTGTGGTCCATGGTCAATTGCCTTACCAGCCGAGCTACAGCCGCCCCGCAGTTGTTGGTGCGATTGATCCCCGCCTCCTCCGGTTACATGTCGGAAGTGTCCTTGTGCAAGACACTGAATCCCAAATGAGTTGCTCTTGGTGAGTATAGGCCATTGGCCTCCCCCATTGTAGTGTGAGCATGTGAAAACAGAACTATAAACTGTAAACTATAACAGAACATTTACCATTTACAAGGGAAAAAACTTAAATAGGAAATAAGATAAAAGAATGACAAACTGTGAAAGGAGCTCTTTCAAGATGGTAGCACCCTGTTTGGCTGCAGCTTCATTAGCTCACAGTGTTTCTTTTGTTTTTTCCTGTTGTTACTGTTAATCTCGACATTTTTAATCTCGTCAAATTACAGAGTTCGGGCCAGGAACTAAGATACGACCGCAAGTCTTTACTAGAATAAAAACCTTCTAGAAACATGAGCGTCTGCATAGCCATGGACTGCAACTCTAGGAGGATACAGCGACCCATTTAGCAGTGGGACAGCCAACAAACAAGCTGCTATAAGAGGAGACAGAAGCGCCACTGTCAGTGGGGTATAACACCAAGGCCAAAAGCTAACCCATGCAGAACGCGGCTACTGTCTATTCTTGATGATGTACTCTTGGCTGAGGTGAACGAATTCATCCAGCTATTCACTACCTTCATCCCAATGTTTCCCCTGCTGCCTCTTCATTAGCACCACCCTACACTCCCGGTTGTATTGGCCAACTTCAGCATTACCTCACCAGTGCTCACTTGTGTGCTCTCTGCTGCGCCACTTCAATATCCATGTTTATTGTCAGCTCTGCAGTTGTCTTCAAACTTCAAATCCATTTCCAAGCCAGATATCTAAGTCCTCTGTCAGGGCTCGGGCCTAGTAGTAATTCCCATGTGTCTCATGGGTTGCGAAGGACCAGCTTTCTCTGACCCCAGTCTCTTCGCAGAACCACCAGCAACCACTGCAACCATACAATGCTTTCTTTGGTTGCTAAATAATTTAATCAAAGCTAGGTCTTGTTCTCTGGGAGAAACAGAGTGGCTCTAAACCAGGGGTTTATAAGGATCATCACACCTGCCATCCAGTCTTCCCGGGTTTTGTGACTGGAGAAGGCCTTTGTCATGTTCCTCTATGTGGCTCCTGGAAGTTTTCGTAGGACTACAGGCCATCCAGTCCTTACATTCACAGATTCTGTTTGATACTTTAATTGACAGGATTTCGTGAGGTCAAATGTGCAGTTTGGGGTCCTCAAGATACCTTCTCTGCCTATTGTAGTTTCTGTGATGCTGTTGGTAGATGATAGATGGTGGTCCTCAGTGGGCAAGTTTTTGGGTTCAAGTTTGACTTCACAAGTTCTTCACAACCAGGGGTAAAATGGAACAGAACCTCAGCAGTGATGCAGGCTTCGTACTGGACTGTTGGGGTAAAAAGAGAGCTAAGCTGGAACGCTTTTGATTTACCTAGTTAACTAACACCCAGCCCTCACATGTGGTCACAAGCTTTGGATTTTAATAGAAAGTGTGAAATTGTGAATACAAGCAGTGAAAATGAGCTTGTGCTGAAGGGTGTTGTATGAGCCAGTGGGAGTCTTATATGTGTTTCTTGTGTTTTGTTTTTTCTGTGGTCGCTCTTTCTTGAAAGGTTAGTAAATTAAGCAGTGTACCGTTGATGTCATCAATGAAATCTCATAACTGCCTTTGAAGTGTTTGCCTTTAAGGTTTGCTTAGTCAGTTGTCAGGGAAACAAATTTTTGGTTAGAGCTAGTGGAGCCACAAGGTACAGCTATTGGTATTATAAGGTTGTGGGGAGTACGAAGTAGTATAGGAAAGTTGAGGTACACTTTCCTGTGGGACTTGTTCTGTGGGATTATTTTGAGAAACATTTTCTGTGGAATTACTTTGTTATCAGCTCAGTTGTGGAACTTGGAATTCAATAAATGTTCAGTGTTTGTCATACAACTGTCTGTTACAATTGCATTTTAAAAAACAGAACGTGTCGCCACAGCGAATCATGTGCCTCCATCTTACCCTGTCCTCTGGGTCCTCTTCTCTCACACCAACTAATTCATGTCCTCTCTACATCCATAAATCTTATCTTTGGTCCTCTTCAGTTTTCCTTATCACACAACACACCTGACACTTTTCTCCCTTCTTTCACACGCCTCTTCGCATCTTTAACACACTCTCCGTTGCTCTAAACCGTTGATCCTAAGTACCTAATTTGGGGTGGAAGTCATGATTCCCATGTTTAATTTGCATGTGTGTTATGTTGGATGCCCTTCTTGACACAACGCTCTGACTGATCCAGACTTGGGACTGTTACAAAAAGACACTGGCGTGTCCCTTTGTGGTTGCATTGAACAGACAGAATGAACACAACCTAGAAAGTCTGAATGTGATTTTTTTTCAAATGTTTAAAATAAAGTTAATAGTGTCTTACAAAAAAATGCTAATGTCTGAGTCTTCTTTGAATGATGATTACACTTGTGTTCAACATGTTGGTGAGAAACACAGCTTCTGATATGGCTAAATTCACACGTTAACTCCAGTTACATAAGGTCACTTTTCTAGCGGAATTGTTCCCAGCTGGCCCCTCCGCCTGCCAAACTTAACTCCTGACTGTCCAAAAAACAATGCATGCCTACTGTCTGGGAGGTGTCTGTGTGTCCTGATTGGTCAGAGGTTTTAATGTTTTTTTTCCACAGTCACATTTTCATATTTACAGTAAAAACTGTTGAGTACAGCTTGTTGTACTCAATTAACTGAGTATACATGCATCAGCTCACCTTTCTTCATAAAATCTGGACCTGGCCCTTTATGAGAGTTTTTTTAATACCCAGCAGTCACACTGTGTACAGTCACACTGCTGATGACCTTGCTGTAAAAGTGTAAACAAGAGTTCACCAGAAGGGGCAGAAATTTTATCCTGACTGCAAGAAAAATATGAAAAAATTAAACATACATGTTTTTAAAAAAGAATGAGAAATGCATCCCCATGTGTGTTTTGGTTCCATAATTAGTAAGTCATTCATTATTTAAACAACTTATTCTGTTACTTTAAATACTAGTGCATCAATATTATATTCTATCTTTATTCAATACTTTATTCAAATTGCACATCTTCATGGTCTGTAGCCACTAACCCTTTAAATAGAAATATGCAGAAAATGAAGTGTTGTTAAACTCATGTACAGCATGTGTATCACATAAAGTGGGTGACTGTGGTGCAGGAAGGTAGAGCAGACGTCCACCAATCCTGCAGTTGTTGATTCGATCCCCAGCTCCTCCTGTCACATGTCAAAGTGTAATTGAGCAAAGACACTAAACTTGAATGAGCCTGGTGAGCACAGCAGCTCACCATCAGTGTGTGTGTGTGTGTGTGTGTGTGTGTGTGATTGTGAGTGCAAATGGGTGAATAAGAAGCAGTGTAAAGTGCTTTGAGTGCCAATAGGTAGAAAAGTCCTTGAAGTACTAAATACGGTTTATGTAGAGTGGTTCATCATTATGATATTATTGAATTATATTTATTGATGCAATCATGTGTTCAATTTATTAATGTTGCAGCTGGACAAAACTTGAGCAATCAAGTTGGGTAGGTGTGTATGGGTGATGATCGTATTCTAGTGAAGATTGTTGTTTTGAACAAACTTTCAACTTGGGACATACAGTACAGTAAACACTGACTTTTCTTTTTGCAGACTTTATTGTTTTGCTGATTTTATTTTATATGAACAAAGTGACATTTTTGCATTTGCATTATTTTTGCATCTTTCTGCATCGTTAGTTCAATTCATATATTACAGAGAGTGAAGGTGCTTTGTGTGGGGGCTGTGTGTTATGCAACAGCCTGTCAGCTCCACCTTCTTCCATCAGCCAATGTAATCTTACCCTTCATAAGGATGAGAGGCTCAGCTGAGCCTGTTATTGTGTATCTAGTTTCAGACTCCCTCTTTGTCTCTTGACCGTTGAACCCATTAAACTGCTGAGTTGAGCATTGTCTTACCTCCAAATGTGGTTTATATGCACACAGTCCAGAGATGAGTGATGGAGGTTTGTTATGTAATAACACAGCTAAGCTACTTAATAATGACAGGATAGTAACATAAACATGCTTTAACTTTTAGAGGGATATACAAGTGGCATAAGAGGAACAGACACACATGGTATTGATCAACAATAGATTTTTTTTTTACCCAGTAGATGAAAAACAATATTTAGATTAACAGAGGTGCTAATATCGACCCGTTATCACCCTGTGGAGGGAACTAAACAGTGATCTAATCATGTCATATCGTGTAGGTCACATCACATTAACAGGTTAAGCCACATGATACTGCTGATTGGACAAAGTCCACTATTGACTTGAGATAAATACTGAATTCAATACAATAACACTGTCACTGCAAACACTTATTTACAGGTTAAAGTCTGCCTGTGTCCAGATCCACCCAGACAAGACATCAACAGGCTTATCAAGTTTACACTGTTTCCACAGCACTTCTTCTTCTTTTGCTTTCGGCTGTTCCCTTTCAGGTGTCGCCACAGCGAATCATGTGCCTCCATCTAACTCTATCCCCTGCATCCTCATTCTCACACCAACTAACTTCATGTCCTCCCTCACTACATCCATAAATCTCCTCTTTGGTCTTCCTCTAGACCTCCTGCCTGGCAGCTCCAACCTCAGCATCCTTCTACCGATATATTCACAGTTTCTCCTCTGAACATGTCCAAACCACCTCAATCTGTCCTCTCTGACTTTATCTCCAAAACATCTAACATGATCTGTCCCTCTGATGTCCTCATTCCTGATCCTCTGCATCCTCGAAACTCCCAAAGAAAACCTCAACATCTTAAGCTCTGCTACCTCCAGCTCTGCCTCATGTATTTTCTTCAGTGCCACTGTCTTTAAGCCGAACAACATCTCTGGTCTCACCACCGTCTTGAACATCTTTCCTTTCATTCTTGCTGAAACACTTTTATCACACAACAAACCTGACACTTTTCTCCACCCGTTCCAAGCTGCTTGCACTCACCTCTTCACCTCTTTTCCACACTCTCCGTTGCTCTGAACCGTTGACCCTAAGTACTTAAAGTCCTGCACCTTCTTCACCTCTGCTCCCTGTAACCTCACCGTTCCACCTGGGTCCCTCTCATTGACACACATGTATTCTGTCTTGCTGCTGCTAAGCTTCATTCCTCTGTTTTCCAGAGCAGACCTCCACCTCTCTAGACTTTCCTCCACCTGCTCCCTGCTCTCACTACAAATCACAATGTCATCTGCAAACATCATAGTCCATGGAGAGTCCTGTCTAACTTCATCTGTCAGTCTGTCCATCACCAGAGCAAACAAGAAGGGCTCAGAGCCGATCCTTGATGCAGACCCACCTCCACGTTGAACTCCTCTGTGACACAAATACTGCATCTGTTGTTCTCTTTCTAGGCATGAAACCATATTGCTGCTCACAAATGTTCTTAGCCGAGCTTCCACTACTCTTTCCCACAACTTCATTTTATGGCTCATCAGCTTTATTCCTCTGTAGTTGCCACAGCTCTGCACATCTCCCTTGTTCTTAAAAATTGGCACCAGTACACTTCTCCTCCAGTCCTCAGCATCCTCTCACTCTCCAAGATCTTGTTAAACAAACTAGTCAGAAACTCTACTGCCACCTCTCTTAGTCACTTCCATACCTCCATAGGTTTGTCATCAGGACCAACTGCCTTTCCACTGTTCATCCTCTTCAACGTCCTCCTCACTTCACTCTTACTAATCTTTGCTCCTTCCTGCTCCACACCAGTCACCTCTTCTACTATTTGTTTCCTTTCATTTTCCTCGTTCATCAACTCTTCAAAGTTCTCCTTCCATCTTCCCATCACACTCCTGGCACCTGTCAATACATTTCCATCCTTATCTTTAATCACACTAACCTGCTGCACATCCTTTCCATCTCTATCTCTTTGTCTGGCCAACCTGTACAAATCCACCTCTTCCTCTTTAGTATCCAACCTAACATTCAAGTCCTCATATGCTCTTTGTTTGGCCTTTGCCACCTCTACCTTCACCTTACGCTGTATCTCCCTGTACTTCTGTCTACTCTCTTCAGTTCTCTGTGTCCCACTTCTTCTTAGCTAACCTCTTTCCCTGAATACACTCCTGAACTTCCTCGTTCCACCACCAAGTCTCCTTGTCCGCTTTCCTCTTTCCAGATGACAAATCGAGTACCTACCTGTCTCCCTGATCAAATTAGCTGTAGTGGTCCAGTCATCTGGAAGCACCTCCAAACCACCCAGAGTCTGTCTCAGCTCCTCCCTGAAAACTACACAACATTCTTCCTTTTTCAACTTCCACCACTTCGTCCTCTGCTCTGCCTTAGTCCTCCTTATCTTCCTCACCACCAGCATCATTTTACACACCACCATCCTGTGTTGTCTGGCTACACTCTCCCCTACCAACACTTTACAGTCACTGATCTCTTTCAGATTACAGCGTCTACACAAGATGTCGTCCACCTGAGTGCTTCTACCTCCGCTCTTGTACGTCACCCTATGTTCCTGCCTCTTCTGAAAGAAAGTGTTTACTACAGCCATTTCCATCCTTTTAGCAAAGTCTACCACCATCTGTCCTTCTGCCTTCCTGTCCTGAAGACCAAACCTGCCCATAACAGTCTCATCACCTCTGTTCCCTTCACCTACATGCCCATTGAAATCTGCACCAATGACCACTCTCGCACCTCTGGAGATGCTCTGCATCACTTCATCTAACTCACTCCAGAATTTCTCCTTCTCTTCTAACTCACATCCTACCTGTGGGGCTTAACCACTCACAACATTGAACATCACCCCTTCAACTTCCAGCTTCAGACTCATTAACCTGTCTGATACTCTTTTCACCTCTAGAACATTCCTCACAAACTGCTCTTACAGGATAGCTCCTACTCCATTTCTCTTCCTATATGACCCATGGTAGAACAACTTGAACCCTGCTCCTAAGCTTCTAGCCTTGCTACCTTTCCACCTGGTCTCCTGGACACACAGTATGTCCACCTTCCTTCTCTGCATCATGTCGATCAACTCTCTATCCTTCCCTGTCATAGTACCAACATTCAAAGTCTCTACTGTCAGTCCTACATTCTTAGCTTTCCTCTTCTCTCTCTGCCTACGAACACACCTTCCTCCTCTTCTTCTTCGTCTTCGACCAACACTAGTCCAATTTCCACCGGTACCCTGTAGGTCAACAGCACCGGTGGCGGTCGTTGTTAACCCGGGCCCCGACCGATCCGGTATGGAAGTCATTGTCACGATTCACATGTTTGATTTGGCATGTGTTTTACGTCGGATGCCCTTCCTGCCACAACCGTCTGCATTTATCCCGACTTGGGACTGGCACGAGAAGACACTGGCTTGTGCCCCCTTGCGGTTGCATTATTTATCCACAGTACTAATATGTTGATAGTGTGTCCAGTGACTGACAATTAATGTTGGTGGACCCTTTAACTGAAGTATACCAATAGAATAATATGTGAAAAACTTCAAATATATTTTGTTGATAATACAAAGATATTATTCACTTCACCTCCAATGGACAGAAGCAGGCCAGTCAGCTAAATATCTGTACTCTAACTAGGCTGCATTACAGACTGTAATCAGTGTATGTTGATGGGTCAAGATAACAAAAAAGTTTTAAATAGCCAGATAATATCTAGTTAGCCATAATACTTACCGAATTTCCATGTGTGGCAGGTAAATTCAACACAGATAACTAGTGATATCGAGCCTCCAGCTGAAGTTGGCATCAGATTCGTAGCTTCTGACACAACACTTAAGACTATGCATATCCGTACAGGATCAAGGAGACTCTAAAAAAAATATTAAACTGAATTTTAGCTTTGTGAAAATTCTTGTCTATTTGGGAAAACTCAATAAGGAGCCATTTTACAAATTCTTTTGTAAAATGCAGAATGCATTTGGAATAATTCAGAATGCAGGCCACTTTATAGCAGGTCCAGAACCAAAATCAACACACTTAGACTTTTCAAATCAGGTCTAGATTGTTAAGGAGATTCCTAAAGGACATTACTAAAACACTGGTTTTGAAAACTCACTAAAGGGCTATTTTACTAATTTTTTTATACAGATTTTTGTTGGCAGTTATGCATGTCACCCACTAGGTTGATTGGGGTTTTCTTTCCTTGTTCTAAATAAAAACACATTCTTATTAAAACCTCTCTGTCAGTACATCATTGGAACAGTTATTATCATGAAAATCCTTTATTTTAAATTGTTTGTCTGCAAACTTCGTGTCAGACCCTGCTCTTGTCACTGCATCCTGCAGCTGGGAGGTCATGTCCAAAGGCACGAACACTGTGACAAGATTCTATGGACGGTCTGTGATAATCTAGACCAGATTTGACTAGTATATGTATAGCAGTTATGTATATGGGCCTGATCTAAAATGTGGACTAAATAAAATCACAAATACAAAATAACTTTTACAAATCTGAAACCATCTTTTAATTTAGGGGCGACTGTGGCATGAGAAGGTAAAGCGGTTGTCCACCAATAGCAGCTGCCCAACTGGTGTATGAGTGTGAGTGTGAATAAGTGAATAAGAAGCAGTGTAAAGTGCTTTGAGTGCCAATAGGTAGAAAAGCACTTTTTGACCTGATTTGAGAAATCTAATTAATTGTTGATTTTGGATCTGGTCGAAAGTGGTAGAAACGTGAGAACAGCAAGAGCAACACCTTGGTGTATAATATAATATAATTCAGTTTTCACAAATTTGAAAATAGGTTTGGCTTCAGATAGCATTGAAACTGTGTCTAGAATTTTGGAAGCCACGAATCGGATACCAACTTCAGCCCCGTGCGGATCCGCAGCACGTCAGCCTAGCTCCACTTCCTCCTTCCAGGGGCTCCTCTCTGGTTTCAGACCCTCCCTCAGCTTCTCTCCATCCTGTTGTCAATCGCAGTGTTTGACGGCAACGTGTCCTCAGAGGACCAGACAGATAACGACTATCACCTTGCAAACACCTCTGTAATAATGTAAGTAGGTTTATTCCGTTTGTTTTCAAATATTTGTCTTTCTTGGAATACGTGTTTAGTCGAATGCCGTTTCCACGTTCATAGCTTACGTGTTTGGCCATATTTTACCTTCTAAACGCAGCCAGTCGTCTTTAAGGATGTTTGACCAGACCCAAACACTTTTCTTCATGACCCATGGGGAGTTTAGGGAGACATTCTCTGCAGGGGGTCAGACTGTTCCAGCTGCTGTACAGACACGCGTGCCGAAGCTCTCAGCAGCAATGGATGCTGACGTTTAGATTGGAATCCATTTGTTTAATAACTGCGAAGTTGATTTAAAAATAATTTCTCTAACATCATTCAGAAGAAGTCACAGAAAGGGATCTGTGTGCATAACTAGTAAAAAGGCTATCTGCCAATCCCCTCAAAATTATACATTTACCTATTTAGCTAACCTTCGACTAGATCCCAGCAAACTCCAGAATATTTGAACAAACTATCCTAACGTCGACCGGTTGGAATTTACGACCAAATTTTACTCGATTTGGCGGCACGAACAATTGACTTTGACGGTTGGGTTCGGGTTAGGTTACGTACGTGTCCTGTTTCTAAAATGTCGTCTTACAGGAAGCAGTTGAACGCTCTGTGATCTGAGCGTCTGCTCCTATAACGTTAACGTCTTTCGGTCGGATTTTAAAAGGGAACGAAGCTGCACATTTATCTCAAAATATGTTTCTCTGACTGTGTAGCAGCATCACTACAGTCAAGGCAAAGGGCTCAGGCTGTTACATAACTCTGTCGCCACCATAATACAAGCAGAAGAGAGGAAGTGGGAATGACATTTATTTTAGAGGTTAAACTAGGACATTTGGTTTGTTTAGCAGCCAATGAAATAATTCCAATTTAGCTGTGCTGCCAAGTGGCAACGAGGTGTGTCCCTGTTTGGACAATATCCACTTCCCCACAACTGTCCTGTTCCATTTGTCCTTTTGACCTTGAGCTGATAACCTGTTGGCAGCCTATGTGAGCAAGCTAAACATTAGAGCAGAGGTTAGTAGTCCTCAGACTGGGAACCTGGAATCCTCAGAAATCTCTGATTTCTAAACAGTTATTTAAAATACATATCACACTATTTAAATTCAGTCAATTTATCATACTTTAGGCTTTATATAAACTAGGATTATAAACTGGGTAGGAGCAAGCTGGGAAATTATGGTTGTATGATATTGCTCTTGCTTTTCATTCAAAACACCTTGTCACCCAGATTTGTTGTTCTAACTTTTTGTACTAGCTTCTCATTTTATTCTGGCTCATAAATGTTCTGGCAGCATTTCTAACATGAAATTTGAAATCACTTGCAACACACAGACCTAGGCCCTGTGGTCTTAAAACTAGACAATAATAACTAGTTTTGTTACAAAGTGCATGACAAGTAAAAACAAATGATAGAAGTAAAAATGCTAGATTAAATTGGATTTAGAAATAAGTGCTACACTAATGCAATAATTAAAAAAATGAAAAACGTAAAGACTGTGACCAAAAGAAGAATAACAACAACAGAGAAAAGTGACTTAAAGAAGGTACAGACTGAGCTAGCATGAGAAAATCAACTAGGGAGCAGGCTCCTTGGGTAACAAAATGAGTACACGTCTGGGTCAGGATTACATACTGTATGGTGAATATAAGTAGAGGCCCGACACAGGAATCCTTGAAAGACATTTTCAGAAACGGTGCCAAATGCAAGATTGGGTGCAATGTTGTCTGACTGATGCCAGAGCTCAGTGAGAGGAAATACAGGCATCGATTACTTTCCTGAGACTTGCAGCGGTAAAAAATTATTATAAATATTGGTTTATATGTTGTTAAATGATCAGTCTGTTTCAGAATTAAAATAGAGGAGAGATAGAGAAGGTAGAGAGATTCTGATACATTTATCTGAGGAACGTTGTGTCCTGTCTACTACCTGTGGTCTCAGCAGGTTTAAGTCCTCAGCTACAAAACCCTGAATGATTAGAATGAATATCATTAGGATGTTTTCTGTGATGACCAGTTCATTATACTTCCTTTTGCAGTGCTCCAAACTGAAAAACCTTCAGCTTCACATGTCATTTCTCTGTTTCCCTGCAGCTGCAATCATGTCCACAGTACAGGAGAAGCTCCTGAGGCCTGTGGCCGGCAGCTCGACTCAGTTTCCCAAGAACAAGGTGACTGTGGTTGGGGTAGGCCAGGTGGGCATGGCCTGTGCCATTAGCATCCTACTGCGGGTAAGACAACACATTTAGAATGACTATTATTATGAGTGTGTAATCCCCAGCTGTGCAGTGCCGGTCCAAGCCTGGTAGAAAGAGGTAGAAGAACATCCGGTGTAAAAACTGCCAAAATCAACATGCGGGCAATGATCCACTGTGGCGACCCTGAACTCATGGGATAAGCTGAAAGGACAAAAAATAATTATGATTGTGTAAATTATATAATATGTCAATTTAGTTCTCATTCAGCAAGACTGTATGTTTAGGTAAGTTAGCCCAATTATGCCATTACATGCTTCTATTTAGAATTTATTGGAATTGCTTTTATCGTTTGGTTTAAATAAACAAGTTGATGTAATGACACAATCAAGGTTCTTTTTCCACAGCTCACTTAACTGTTTAATTCCTTTGCCAATAAAAAAATGTATATGCTGTAATAATATACAGCTGGATATCAGTGCTTATGTCCCAATTTCATCCTAGATTAATTGGAAATTGTGTCTTCTTCCTTCTCTGGCCAGGACCTGTGTGATGAGATGGCTCTGGTTGATGTGATGGAGGATCGTTTGAAAGGAGAGATGATGGACCTGCAGCATGGCAGCCTCTTCTTAAAGTGCCCCAAGATAGTCGCTGACAAAGGTCAGAAGTCTTAGTCATTGAGCTCAGTGGTCTGAGATCACAAACTGTCTCCTGTCAAACATCACACAGTAACATAAAATAAAATAAATTAGTAATTCATACCATGTCCCACATAAAATGTCAGTAATAGCAATATATAAATGTTTCTTGTGTTGTCCTCTCCTAGACTACTCCGTGACAGCCAACTCTCGCCTGGTTGTGGTGACGGCTGGCGTTCGTCAGCAGGAAGGTGAGAGCCGACTAAACCTGGTGCAGAGGAACGTCAATGTTTTCAAGTCCATCATCCCCCAGGTCGTCAAGTACAGCCCTGACTGCATAATTATTGTGGTCTCCAACCCTGGTAAATACTAATACACCTTCATGTTTATGTAAATGTTCTGCACTTATATAGTGCTTTTCTACGTATTGGCACTCAAAGCGCTTTACACTGCTTCTTATTCACCAATTCGCACTCACAATCGTACACCGATGGGGGAACTGCTCAGCGGGAGCAACTAAGTTGGAGTTCAGTGTCTTGCTCAAGGACACTTCCACATGTGAACCAACCAGATTGAACCAACAACTGTGAGATTGGTGGACAACCGCTCTACCTTCCTGCGCCACAGTTGCCACACTTTATGTGTGTACCTCATTTTATTAACTCTTGCGTGTAACACCCTCCACAGTTGATGTGCTGACCTATGTGACCTGGAAGCTGAGTGGTCTCCCCAAACACCGCGTCATTGGCAGTGGCACCAACCTGGACTCGGCTCGATTCCGTTACATGATGGCTGAAAAATTGGGCATTCACGCTAGCTCTTTCAATGGCTGGGTGTTGGGCGAGCATGGAGACACTAGTGGTGGGTACACACAGAGATCAGACTCAGTTCTTTATTATCTCACATTACAGTTATACAAATCAGTCCAAGCTATTTTCAGAGCAGCTCTGAAAAGGGGAATTGAATTACACCTCAAAATTCAACATGATACTGTCATTAATTTTGTGGGTTTGTGTCTTTCTAGTGCCTGTGTGGAGCGGTACCAACGTGGCAGGAGTCAACCTGCAGAAGCTGAATCCTGAGATTGGCACTGAAGCTGATAAGGAACAGTGGAAGAACGTGCACAAGGCTGTGGTAGACAGGTATACCTTGTGCTTTAGGAGTTTTGTTTGTAATCTAAATGGCAGATGTAGCGTAGGATCTGGGACGGACACCATTTAAAGATTTATCAGTGCAGATTTAGCAGAGGACAGTCAACCAGCAGGCCACAGCAGGTCTTATAAATTATAGTGGTGAAAATACTTGAATTATAATGTTGAGTTTTCAAGGTCTAAAATATGCTTGGATTTTTGCTTAGTAGGTTGAGAAATAAACTAACAGGAAAACTCTTACATCTGGGTCTCCTTTGCGCCTCTGCATGTGATTGATCAGCCAGCCTGTTTTCATGAGTAACCCTGGGGGGGTGGGGCAAGGCGGACATGAATGCACCAACATACCTGGAGGTTGTCGTTTTAATGAGCTTTAATGAACATAACCAACCAACTTATGGCTATCAGCGTAGGCTATAGCATAAAGCTTTTCACATGGTTTGCAATCAGCAATATAGTGGCCAAAACATTAGAACCATATCCTAATATTGCACTCTAATACAACTCCTCAACTCCTGACCTCAAAAATAAACATATAGAATTATCACCTTAATGACATTTTTAACAAAAAACTAAGAAAATATAACCTTGTAAATCTAGAAGCTGCTGTATTAAATTGTACAGGTGGTTATAATATTAATACCTAATCGGTGTATAATGCAACTTTTTGCTTTACTTGGCACTAGTTTGTGTTTTTAATGACAGATTTCATTTGACATTTTTCAGTAACACAATTATTGAAAGTTATTGTGAGGAAATTGACCTTGAAAGTGCTTAAATTTGAACTTTTTAAAAACGTGAATGAACCCTGTATAATGAAGTATCCACAATCACAGCTCTTGGTATGATGTTTGTCTTTGTGAAGTGGCTACACCATACAAAAAGTGAGATGCTAGGCAACACAAGAGACTCTCTTAAAGCTCCAAGTAAATTGAACCTGAGCAGATCTAGGTTATCTCAGCCACAGACAGATAAGTGACCTTTTGGCAGTATGTGATTCAGCCTGTCTGTTATTCCAGCAATCAGGTCAGATATCCTTGCAGGTGATGCAGATGTGAATAATGGAAAAACAAAGTTCCCTGCCCAATCCATTGTGTGTAGTTGAGTGCTACATTCTCAGTAAAAAACATAAATCCAAAATAAAGCTATGTCCTTTTCTGCTTTCCCTGTGTGCACCTGCTTTTTCAGAAAGCCTAAAAATGTTGATATTGTGAATCTACAATCTTTGATATATCTGTTTTACAAGGGCTATATTATACAGAGTATTAACCTAAAAACAGAAATTATAACCTTGTAAAACTAGAATTCATATCAGAGCCACTGTATTGGATTGCATTAAATTTCACAGGTGGTCATAATGTTATGTCAGTTTATGTCATGTTTATATTGATAAACTAATGTATTTCAAACAAATCAATTTAGACCTAATATTGTTGGTGTGTGTGTGTGTGTGTGTGTGTGTGTGTGTCCAGATTAGGCCCAGTAAAGCATGTAACTGCAGGTGGTATTTTAACTTGTTCTAAAATCTTTGTTTATATAGTGGTTCACAGGTAATTAAGTACATTTAGCATTTAGCCTGTTCCAGCATTATTTTAGACACAAATGTAAATGTGTTGAGTTTATTTTTTTTATTGTATTTATTTTTTAAATTAGTTAACCCTTAAGAGATCTTTTTAAGCCTTTTTGGCCGTGCTGAATGAATGTATCTCAAATTTGCTAATTTTCTCAAATTGTCGACTGAGTTCCAAGCCTAAAATGGCTAAGCTACACAAAAACTGACATATTTAATCCTAACGACAAAAAATAGTACATTTTACAAAGACAACATATCAAATGTTAAACCAGAATGTGATTGTTTTTTTGAAAAATATTTGCTTTTTATGGTTTTTTGTTTCAGTGCTTATGAGGTGATCAAGCTAAAGGGTTACACTAATTGGGCCATTGGCATGAGTGTGTCTGACCTTACTGAGACCATTGTCAAGAACTTGAGCCGAGTCCACCCCGTCTCCACCATGGTCAAGGTCAGTCAAACTAAAACACATGCATGCACACAAGGTTATTTCTTATTTACTACCCATAATGCAGTTTTTGGCAACAGATGGGGAGACAAAAATGAGTCAGGTGTGTCAGCTTGACTCAAAAGAAGTGATTTACACTGAAGGCAAACATGGGTGAACAGCCAGACAGAGAGGCAGGATCAGGTGACAACTCCAGTAAATATTCAAAGAAAAGGTTAGGAAGCAAGCAAATTAACCAGACATCAGCAAAAGCTTTACTAATGGGCAGGTCAAATAAATAACAGTAAGCTGACTAGTCTATTTTAAAACTGAAGATCAGGACATTGTAAATGGTCGGCTCTTATATAGCTTTTACACATTATTGTAGAAGGTACAAGACAATTGCTCCTCAATCACACACTGATGTTGTCAGGCAAGGTGCTGGCCGGCCTCGGGGTACAACTTCCTACCCCCCATCCTCAACTGTCCAAATAGGGCAACAAGTAAGTGAAGTAGAGGTTAAATCCTTGGGGCTTATTCTGCAAGTTGATGAGGCAATGAGAACCAGGTGAGGTGGAGGCCAAGTGACAGGGAATGGAGGAACATCTAGTGGTATCTTGTGGCTGGATGGAGAATAAAAGGGACTAGGAGTTCAGAGGAAGTGAGAATGCGACCTATCCCATTCTATTAACTGATGCTTCTTCCCAAATAAGTCAGTAACCTGAAAACTATGGATACAGAGTCATCAGGGCCTCATTGGTAATCGATCCTATCACACAGCCCATATAATGTAGTTATTGTGTGTCATGTTTTCATGACTGATCTCAACCTTCATCAATTCTGTGCGGTGAAAGCAGTGAAAAGGCTGAGTGCCAATTGATAGAAAAGTGCTATATAAGTGCAAAGTGTAGGATAACAGTGAGACTGGTTCTGCCAGCAGTTACTGACTCCCTGAATGTATCTTTGTAACAAGTGGAAGAAATTGTTTAAACATGCAGCTCCCCTGAAATGTGTCTGCTGAAAATATGAGACTCAACATGTTCATTACTAATTTATTTTAGATATTTTTGGAGCTCTTACGTGTACCTTATCTAAAAAGAGAGAAGTATTGATAAATACACGTTAAGCAATGTTACCCTGAATATTGAACCATCCTTATAACACAGCTGCATTTTGAATACATTGTCACACTGTGTTTCCTTAGGATATGTACAGCATTGGCAATGAGGTCTTCCTGTCTCTGCCCTGCGTGCTGAGCAGCAACGGTGTGAGCAGTGTGGTCAACATGACCCTGACTGATGGCGAGGTGGCCCAGCTGAAGAAGAGCGCTGACACACTGTGGGGCATCCAGAAGGACCTTAAGAACCTTTGAACACACCCAGAATACAGAATGCAAAAT
The DNA here is from genome assembly GCF_033026475.1 of Channa argus. Lineage (NCBI taxonomy): Eukaryota > Metazoa > Chordata > Actinopteri > Anabantiformes > Channidae > Channa > Channa argus. The sequence goes on from NC_090210.1 coordinate 684,623, forward strand.
GTCTGGCAGACACATACACACTCCTTTTATAATGCCCTTCTCTCTTAGTCTGTATCACTCCTAATGGATAGTATAAGTCTTTTTTTATTAAATTGCTTCAGTGATTCTTAGTTGTGCCTGTTTGTCATCAGGCTTCTTTGACTGTTTCTGTATAAGTGCTGCACAATGTCAAACACTGGTGTGTCTCTTTAAAAAAGAATATTTTCACCTAGTAGGAGCCATTAAAAAGCCATAGTGTCACACTTCTCTTCCAGCATAAATGACAGACCCTAACTTCTACTCTGAAACCCTAAAAACTCATAAGGAGACAATTTCTTCCTGACTTTATCCAAATGTGCTAATCTATACTGCTCTCTTAGGTTAACACAGGCTAACATGTTGTGATGCTCTTTGGTGTCAGCAAAGGGAGGTGGAGCAGTGGAGATGACCAGCTCGAGTTCAACTTTGTGTTGACTGTTCAAGTTGTGACTGTCTGTCTGAATTTGTATCCTAAACTTTTTGTTAAAACAGCAACAAGTATCTCAATAAATTCCTAAACTGTATAAAGCCTGCTTTGTGTTATGAGTGTATGACCATCACACTTTCTCAATTTGACTATTGATGTTTTTTCTTGGTAATTGTGCAACTTTTAAGGAGATTTAATGTGTTCAAAGTTTTGGTGGAAATGTCCAAACCACATATTTGGAATCGACAGATTTATTGGTTTAGTTATGGTTATCTCAGGTTTAATATATTTAGCCCAACCCTGGCATTCAATGACAGCACTCTTGGGAACCTTCAAAGGACAAAGCAAATAGAATTTCTTCATAGGCACCATTACTCTGAGCTCAATTTTTGTCATGTTCTGCTCGTGAGTGGGTTTTTTTTCTTCATTATTTTTGGACTCTCTGTGCATAAATCCTTCCGTGAACATCGGCCCGTTCCACCATCTCACTTATGGGTCCTAGTTGGATCATTACAGTACAATCTGCCCACAGTAAAACCAGCAGACATCAGAGGAATGTCTAACCAACTACTTGAACAAGACCATCTATTAAACTTTCTTCTCCCTGCTGCTCAAGGTCATCCAGTTCCCACATTTATAGACTCCAATGCTGATGCAAATTTTTTGGACACCCAGTTTGTTAAGCAGGGTTATGGTTAGAGACTAATCCCTTAACTGAACTCATTCAAACCGTGGCCATTGACAGTCACCCTCTCCCACAGATCGCCCACCCATTCACACCCACTTATTAGATAATCATAATGAGAACACCACCTTTTTTACTCACCGTTTTTACCTGTAATTTTGGTCTCTGTGAATTAGTGAACATCAAACCCAAACTAGGCTGTGGGGGCCATCTTGTTTATCTCAGGGTCTTAGATCTGGCTCATCAAACTCCTCCCAGTATCTTGAAAAGACCAACCCAAACCTCTCTTAAAAGGTTAAAACCCTACACATGCAATTCTTACTGGTGTCTTAATGAGAACAATTTAAAAATATTGGTACCCTGTGACGGTGTGCATATGCACACCAAACTAAATACAATGGCCCAAGTAAAAGATTAGAGCTCCAGGTATTTTTTTAGATGGTTTATTTAAGAAATGCAAGGAGTGTAGGTGATCATCAGGTGGGGGAATGCTCAACCAAGTCAATTCAATTCAATTCAATTCAATTTATTTAATAGCACCAATTCACAACAAAGTCATCTTAAGACACTTTACAGAATAAAGTCAAGACTATAAAGATGTATAGCGAGAACCCTACAAGTCCACCTTGACCAAGGCCTAGGCAACAGTGGAGAGGAAAAACTCCAGCGGAACCAGGCTCAGGGTGGGCAGCCATCTGCCTTCACCGGTTGGGTTGAGTGGAAAGTGAAGAGAGAAAAGAAAAGAACAACAACAAAACATTGGGCAGTTTGGTAGGACCAGTAGCTGCACACTGGAAAACACACAGCTCCAAAGCCGGGGACACCTGCAGAAAGGGAAAGAAAGAGGGAGACAGAGATTAAGAAAGACAACTAAGGGAGAAAACACGCAGAGTTAATGTCATGCAGTAGTGACAATTGTGGGGGGAGAGGAGAGAGGGACAAGAGGAGGAAAGGAGCTCAGTGCATTGGGGGGTGGGTCCCCCAGCAGTCTAAGCCTATGGCAGCATAACTATTAACTGACTATATGCTTTATTAAAGAGGAAGGTTTTAAGCCTAGACTTAAAAGTAGAGAGGGTGTCTGCTTCCCGAATCTGAAATGGAAGCTGGTTCCACAGGAGAGGAGCTTGATAGCTAAAGGCTCTACCTCCCATTCTACCTTTGGAAATTCTTGGAACCACTAGTTTTAGTTCTGCATTCTGAGATTGTCAGCTGGGATGATATGGTGCTATGAGGTCTTCCATATATGATGGAGCCTGATCAATTAGAGCTTTATATGTGAGAAGCAGGGTTTTAAATTCTATTATAAATTTTATGGGAAGCCAATGGAGAGAAGCTAATGAAGGCGAAATATGATATCTCTTGCTAGTTCCATTCAGCACTCTTGCTGCAGCATTTTGGTTAATTGCTGGCTCTTTAGAAAGTAGGAATTTACAGTAGACCAACCTAGAACAAATGCATGGACTAGTTTTTGGCATCACTTTGAGACAGGATGTAGGTGGACTCCAGGGTTCCTTGCAGTAGTACTGAAGGGCAGACTTCTATCTAGAGTAACGATATGATTGGACATCATATTTCTGAGATTTTTGGGCCCAAATACTATGACTTCAGTATTGTCTGAGTTTAGAAGTAAAAAATTGTGGGACATCCAGGCTTTTATGTCTTATAGGCTTGCTTGAGGCTTGATTAACTTTTAATTCATTTTTTTCATCTAGTTCCACAGATAGATATAGCTGGGTATCATCAGCATAGCGATGCAAATTTATGGAGTGTTTTCAAACAAGTTCTGGGAAGACAGGAGAGGCAAGTTAGTAATAAGTCAGTGTCATACAGGTGATGAGTACAAAATGGCGGATGGCTTACTTAGGATATACTGTATTGCAGTCTGCTCCAGGTGAATGGAGAGGAGAAGAGGAGGCAGTAGTTGACGTCCACCACGTGGTCTGACAGTGAGAGGAGATGGAGAACTGATGAGCTGAGGTAAGGGAACAGCAAACAACAAACAACACAGTCCAATAATCCAAGATCCAATTCATATTTAAAAGTCCAAGAAACAAGGTGCAAAAGAGATCCTAAGGGCCAAAGACCAAGACGCACAGAGTAAAAGTATTCAGAGGGAATAAACAAACACAGAACTGTAAAACAGAGCCGGGGTATTTACCCAGAGAGGCAGAATAGTAAGTCTTACAGTACCAGATGGGGGAAGAGGGAAACAAGGTCCAAGTAGTGATGTGACATGCCATGTCGAGGCTTCTGAGCACGTGTTGGGTAACCAAGGAAATATTTTCTCAATGACGTATGTGATGACACCTGAACCTCGCTGGTGGGGTGTACCACAGGCACAGTAAGTAAATGGTCTGCACTTATATAGCGCTTTTATCCAAAGTGACCTACAAGTGAGGTACAAGACAAGCAAAAATCTAAGTCAAGGAGAAAACATCAAAGCAAAGTCCTATCAGAAAAGTGTTCACAGTTCACGAGATACAAGTGCAAGAGAGCAGAAAGGATTTTTTTATTTTTATTTTTTAAGAGATTTAAGTGCATAGGAAGATACGGAAGAGTTCAGTTTTCACCAGTTTTTTGAATATTGGGAGAGAGTCAGCTGAGCTTGCAGAGTTTGGTAGCTCGTTCCACCATCGTGGGATCATTGCGTTAACAGTTTTGCTTGGTGTCTTCTATGCGGTGCTGGGACCACCAGACGTCGTTCGTTGACAGACCGCAGCGGGCGAGAAGGATTGTAGACTTGAATGAGTGAGTTGAGGTAAGCGGGAGCTGTCGAGTTAACCACCCTGTAAGCAAGAGACAGAGCTTTGAACCTGATGCAAGCAGTTACAGGAAGCCAGTGCAGAGATCTAAAAAGTGGTGTGACATGGGTCTTTTTTGGGTGATTAAAAATGAGGCGAGCTGCTGCATTTTGGATCATCTGCAAGGGTTTGATTATGGATACCGGTAACCCCATCAACCAAGTGTTGCAGTAATCAAGACAAGATGTGACCAGCACCTGTACAATGAGTTGGGTTGTATATTCTGTGATGTAGGGTCTGATCTTCCTGATGTTGTAAAGAGCAAATCTGACTGAGACTGAGGAGATGTGGTCCTTAAAGCTCACACACCGATGGCGGAGCTGCTATGCAGCTGGCCAACACTCACCAGGAGCAACTAAGTTGGGGTTCAGTGTCTTGCTCAAGGACACTTTGACATGTGACCGGAGGAGCCGGGGATTGAACTAACAACTGTGAGATTGGTGGACAACCGCTCTACCTTCCTGCGCCACAGTCGCCCCTGTGGCTTGTGATTTGTCACGCCATTTGATGCATGGGAAATGGCGTACGTCCTACAACTGAAATTTGTTATTTCTGAACAAAAATGAAGAAATTGGGGTTCTCCAAGTTACAAAAGCACATTCACTGACCCTATTTTATAATTTCCACTTTCCTTTGCCGCTTTTTTCATTTCAAAAAGTTAATACGCGCTCAGGGGTTGCTACAGCGAATCATGTGCCTCAGTTCAACCCTATATTCTGCACCCCCTTCTCTCACATCACTTCATGCCACTTCATGTCCCCTCACTACATCCATAAATCTTCTTCTAGACCTCCTGCCTGGAAGCTCTTTCCCTCTCCCATGCAGAACATAATCAGGGAAACTCTCTTTGTAAATTACCTGCCTGAACTGTGACAATTACTCCACTTTATGCTACAGAAACACACAAAGCCACCCTTTCTCAGTTACTGCAACTACTACAGATCAAAAACAAATACAACCTGTGACAATTACTGGAATTTATACTACAGAGAACAAACAAACCTACGTTGTGGCATTGGTCATTGAACATCATACTACAGAAACACCCAAACTCACCTTATCACAATTACTGTACTTTGAACTGCAGAGATATCCACATACTCTCACACAGTTACTTTAATTTATGCTACAGAAAAACATAATGTCTCCCTTCGACAGTAACTGCACTTTTTACTTTAGAAAACCATCCTATAAAAAATACTGCACTTTATATTACAGAAACAGTGCGACAGTTACTGCACTTTATAACAAAAAAAAAACACAAATTATATAGCTATATAACTATAACTATAAAAAAACTGACAACCACTGCGATATTTAATACACATTAAACCACGATTAAAACAATTACAGCTGAAGATATTTAGGTAGTGAGGAGAATTAGGTGTCTCAAATAGCAGACTCTGTCAGCTGGCATTACATTGCTGAATCGATCAATATAAACCCAGACTTGACTCATTTAATGCAGGAACTTTAATGATTTTAAGTCTTTTCTTTCTTCAAATCTTTCTTCAAGAATTCTGTTGGTTAAAACAAAGCCCAGTTTGCAAGCCTGGTGGGCAATGACAAAGAGTATTATAGTTACAGGAGGATATTCTAATTTCTTTAAGCAAGTTTCCTTTCCAGTCAGTCACACCTGAGGCTGAAAATACATGGTTTCTTCATATCTTTAGAGGGAGGGACTGGAAAAGATATAACAAAAGGAAACTGGGATGTAACTAAGCGTATTAGAATATACATGAAGAAGCATCTTAGTAACCATATGGCTCACATTTGGGTTGAGCCTGAACTTATGGTTATGAGTGTTAGGAGGGTCATTTGAAACCATTCTAGTGGTCTCTGAGGTCATAAAGGTGCTGAAGGGCCCCTTCGTGTTGGATCCTGCAAGTGCAGCAAATTATTTGTTGTAAAAAATTAGCTATCACAATAATTTTTTTATTCAGACATTTTCTTTATAATAAAACTCCACTGAACTTTTTAATTTGAAATGTTTTACTATAATTACTTAAAGGAATGGAAGACATACTTAGATCCTGTAATTAAGTCAAAGTTGCCATACCATAGTGTAAATATACATGTAAAAGTCCTGCATTCAAGACTTTACTTAAAAAATTTACAAAAGTATTCACCAGTACCAAGAAAAAAGCAGAATGATATATTTCTAATTAATGTATGTTATATAATTGTATTCTAATTACAGTATTTAAATGTTGTAGTGGACAAAGCTACTATATGATGATATGATAATTGAAGATTGATTGATTGATTTGTCTTTTCAGAGTGCACACCTGATGAATAAAAATGGTTTAATAAAATAATTTGAAGAATGTTTGATATGTTGGAGAAGATTTATGCAATGTGTTAATTTTGATGAATAAGTTTCAAAATAATTTAATATTGAAAATTAAAGGGTATGCATGGTAGCTTGTGATTTTCCCAATATGAATAAATAAACTCTTATGTTGTACTTTGTACTATCAATCTGAGACGTAAGGTATAGACGCTTTCCGTAAATATTATGTAATTTCAATATATGCCTCAGGGATATAGCAAAGTCAAAGTTTGAACTAAAAGGAAATTTAAATACTTACGTAAAGTACAAATACCTGAAAGCTGTACTTAGGTAAAGTACTTTTATAAATGTCCTTACTTTCCATCACTGACGAGAAAGATGACTGATAGGAAATAAAATTATCTTGCTAAAAATCTTTTTTAGTTCATTTTATTTTGAAAGGCTAGTAGTTTTCCCTCCACCTGCAGGCATTAATTTCAAAGTAATTATACAGTAAAGGTAGTACAAAAGTTTTATTCAGGGAAACAGTATTTTCTGATGTAAAAGGCGTTTTAACACATACAAAAGTCATTTGTCACATGTTGACTAATGAAACACGGAGGACTTCTCATCTCTTTCTGGAAAGCACCTCTAGTTCTCGTGGTAGGAGCATGAGGGGTGAAAATTTATTTGTCCTGGCTCTTTTTACAGCTCTTCTGTAAATGTAACCATTGTAGCGTTTCCCGAAGCGGAGGCCAAACGGGTTGAAGTTGAAGTTACTCCTGCGGTCGTTGCACAATAGCTGTCGCTGGTCTTCATTCTCTCTGAGGGAGAAACACAGGTTGGGATCATCTGCCAGGAAATCTGATGTTGTTCTTCTCCGGAGTGTAGAGAAGACTGATCCTGAGGAAACAGCAGAAACGTCACTCAACAGCAGCTCATCTACGAAGCAAACCAAAACTTTTTACTTAAACACAACAAATTTACTGCTAAATAACTGTCTGGTGTTGTTGTGTTGTGGTAGAAAAGGGGCTCATATAGGTTTTTTTGGGTCCATGTTTATTTTATTCTCAACCTAATTTTATGCATTTCCTAGTAAATTCAGTCAATAAATGTACTACATCTGTTTTATTCAGGAACACAAGGGTTACAACACAGTGCAGTTTGCTGAGGTTGTGTAGCTGCAGACAACTCACAGTGCCCATGCTGACCCCTGTCCACCACAACACTAACACCACTAGGTGCAATAAATCTTGTGTCTATATGTGTTGGCACGTTAAGAGATTTTGAAATTTTTAATAAATCATAGAAAATAAAAATAATAATATGGGTTAATATAGGCTAATATATTAATAACAGAATCAATATGAATTTATTACAATAAGGGACATTCTTCAGTAAATTAACCAAATAGTAATAAGCAAAACAAAAAACATTATTGTGTTGCGTAATCTATACATCCATTTGAGGAGTTTAATGAGGTCATTGTAAGTGAACTCTAGTACATGATTGGATAAAAAACAATAATTTAATATATTGCTCCAAGTAAATGAAGTAACCCACCTGCTTCTTGTGTCCTGTATGCAGAACCAAATCCTGGCAGAGCTGCTCTCACACTCCTTCCATTCTGACCCACAATCAGCCCCCACACCATAACCAGAGCCACAACTCTCATCTTTTAATACAAGATACAAATCCTTGCTTTGGGCGTCCAAACAGCACTGCTGTAAGTGTGATTGTTGATGCACTCTGCAGGTACTGATGGCTTTCTCTCCATTCAGACCTGTTTTATTTTACCACCAGGTGACCTTTTGCTCCTTTTGCTAACAGCCAATCGCAGCTGCCTGCATCTCTGTGCAATAAATTGCGAAGCTATCCTCTGCTCCAGGTGCTGAAATGCATCATTCATTATCTCTTCTCAGAAATGTTGCCCGCTGCTTGGATATTTCAGCCAGTACAACATAATATGTTACTGCACATTGGCGACATTTGTAAATTCAATAAGTGACGTAAACTTGATGCCAGGACTTGTAATACAACAGTAATACAGTAAAACATCAAACAGAGACAGCCCATTGGGCTGGCTGTTGGTTGTCACCTGTCATTTCATTCTGCTTGATCTGCTCATTAATTCTGCTTTAGCTATGGTGGGGGATGGACCACCTTCATGGATGGTTCCTTTACTTAGCTAAACAAACATTTTTATTTTAGAAAAGTTCTTGATTTTTTTTTGTAAAACATTGCATCATTATTTGTCTTTATTTAAGTTAAGATACAAACACTCCCTTTAGTGAAACTGCTGTTGAATGAAAAACTGAGTGAAAAAATTCTGGAATCTTGACTATTCACTAGTCTTCACTACCACACCAGCAAGCTAACAAAGATCTTTTTCCCTCTTCCAAGGCTGTGACCCTGAAAGACAACAATTTCAATGGTTTGAAAAAGACAGAAAGCACTTGTGAACTATCAGCAACACACACAGGACAGGTGAACAAAGAAAACAACAGCTGATGAGAGAAGCTTTTTGGTAGTGTTGGAGAAAACACCTCAAAACAATAGTTAGCGACATCACAAACAACCTTTCACAAGAATGATCTATATAATAATATAGATGCACACACACTGTGGCTCAGGAAGGTGGAGCAGTTGTCCACCAATCCCGCAGTTGTTGCTTTCCACATGTCGAAGTGTCCTTGAACAAGACACTGACACAAACCCCAACTTAATTGCTCCTGGTGAGTGTTGGCCAGCTGCATAGCAGCTCCCCCATCGGTGTATGAGTGTGTGTGTGATTAAGAATGCGAATTGGTGAATGAGAAGCAGTGTAAAGTGCCAATAGGTAGAAAAGCGCTAGATAAGTGTAGACCTTTTAAAAGTACAGACATTTCATTTGTTTTTCAGTTTGTCATTTCGTGGTACTGAGTATAGATTAATCCGAAAAAAAAATGTATTTGAATTTTGAACTTCGACCCAACCCTAAGTAGACCTGTATCTATTCATTAACATTTCACAATCACATTCAGTTCATCTTACATGTCCTCACCAAACATTTCACTTTAACCTGTGTGTGTAGAGGATCAGCCCCAGTGGGTGGGGTGAAATCTGTTTGCTTTCATGAGTCCCTGTTATCTTGTCCTGCTGCATCCTGGGGGGACGGTCCCTGCTGAGCTCAGGACCTTCACCTACAGGCCTGTTTGAAAGATTTCTCTTCAGACTGCCACACACACATATGCTTCACATTCCAGGTGTTGGTTCACCAGGTGTTTCAAGATGCCGCTGTCTCGCTCCTTGTCCATGTCATCTCTGAGTGGGGTGTTGCCGGCCTGGGAAGAGGATGAGCTGCCTGTGGAGGACCTGCTGCTCTTCGAAGTGGCCTGGGAGGTTACTAACAAAGGCAAGTGTGACTGCAAACTGTAGTTTTTGACTGTCACAAGTGTAGAGATTCGTTCATCAAATAAAAAGTGAAGTGAAGAGAAAAGGTAAAAGTTGGCAGGAGCTACTGTGAAACAACAGGTGAAACCATTTATGTTGCGCATTTTAATCCTGAATATGTAGCACTTTCAGCACAGTCTGCTCTGTTGGTGATATTTTATGAAGAAACTATGACTCTTTCTCCTTTAAAGAGTAAATATTGGAATCTACTGAGAGTGGTGCCCCTCTGAAGAGTTAAACATTAAACTGCAGATAAGCAACGAAAGTGGAGCAGCTTCAGATGTGACTGGTTCATTCTTCTCAAACTGTAAAGTGTGCCAAGAATAGAATTAAAGGTGCAAAATGACAAACCTCATAGCTAATTATGAATTGGATGGTAAACAAGCACAACATACATATACTCATACACACATATATAATTTTGATAACTCTGTAGACATCTGAATCTGTTTGTTGTAAACTTTGTGTGCAAATGGGTGAATAAGAAGCAGTGTGAAGCGCTTTGAGTGCCAATAGGTAGAAAAGTGCTATATAAGTGCAGAACATTTGATTCAATTCAATTCAATTTTCAATTCAACTTTATTTATATAGCACCAATTCACAACAAACTCATCTCAGGGCACTTTACAGAATAAAGTCAAGATTATAAAGATGTACAGAGAAAACCCAACAATTCCCCCTGGAGCAAGCCATAGGCAACAGTGGAGAGGAAAAACTCCCTTTAACGGAAGAAACCTCTAGCAGAACCAGGCTCAGGGTGGACGGCCATCTGCCTTGACCGGTTGGGGTGAGTGGAAAGTGGAGAGAGAAAAGAACAGAGCAACAAAAAGCAACAACAAAACATTGGGCAGATTGGTAGGATCAGTAGCTGCACGCTGGAAGAAACACAGCTTCAAATTTCCTTTGGAAATTCTGGGAACCACAAGTAGGCCTCCACTCTGAGATCAAAGTGGTCTACTGGGATGATATGGTGCTATGAGGTCTTTTATATATGATGGAGCCTGACCATTCAGAGCTTTATATGTAAGAAGCAGGGTTTTAAATTCTATTCTAGATTTAATGGGAAGCCAATGGAGAGAAGCTAGTGAAGGTGAAATATGATCTCTCTTGCTAGTTCCAGTTAATATGGTTCCATAGATAAATATAGCTGGGTATCATCAGCATAGCAATGGAAATTTATCGAGTGTTTTCTAATAATGTTGCCTAAAGGAGACATATATAAAGTAAAAAGTATTGGTCCTAACACAGAGCCTTGTGGAACTCCATAGCTAACCTTTGTGTGCATGGAGGATTCATCATTAACATGAACAAATTGAAAGCTATCAGACAGATAAGATTTAAACCAACCGAGTGCAGTTTCTTTAATCCCAATTTCATATTCTAGTCTCTGTAATAAAATGTTGTGATCAATGGTATCAAATGCAGCACTAAGATCTAACAGAACAAGTATAGAGATGAGTCCAATATCTGAGGCCATGAGAAGATCGTTGGTGACTTTTACCAGTGCTGTTTCTGTACTATGATGAACTCTAAATCCTGACTGAAAGGCTTCATACAAATTATTCCTATGAAGGTGATCACATAATTGTTTTGCAACTACTTTTTTAATTATTTTAGAAATAAAGGGGAAATTACATGTTGGTCTGTAATTGGCTAAAACACCTGGGTCAAGACAGGGTTTTTTAAGTAGTGGTTTAATTACAGCTACCTTATAGGCCTGTGGTACATAGCCTGTTTCTAAAGATAGATTGATGATATCTAATATGAACGTATCTATTAAGGGTAAAGCTTCCTTGAGCAGCTTAGTTGGAATAGGGTCCAGCAGACAGGTTGTTGGTTTAGATGAGGTAATAATTGAAGTTAGCTCAGAGAGATCTATGGGTAAAAAGCAGTCTAACAGGGATAGGGGCCTTATCGATGACTCTAGCACTGCTGTACATGAAGATCTATCTGTAATATTTTTGGGGGGAGGATCTGGTGAATTCTTTCTCTAATAGCTACAATTTTATTCATAAATAAAGTCATGAAGTCATTGCTGCTTAGAGTTAAGGGAAAACTAGGCTCAACAGAACTATGGTTCTTAGTCAGTCTGGCTACAGTGCTGAACAGAAACCGGGGGTTGTTCTTGTTTTCTTCTATTAATGATGAATAATATGCTGTTCTGGCAGCACAGAGAGCTTTTTTGTACTTTTTAAAACTATTTTTCCAGGCTAAATGAGATTCTTCTAACTTTCTGGAACGCCACTTCCTTTCTAACTTTCGTGTTTCCTGTTTTAAGTTGCGTGTTTGTGAACTATACCATGGAGATCACCTCTTCTGGTTTACTGCCTTCTTTTTCAGAGGGGCAACACTATCGAGTATTGTACGTAGTGAGGCTGCAGAAAACAAGAAAATCTACTTGTGCAGGAGTAACATTAAGGAGACTACTTTCCATTGTATTAACATATGGTGAAGCAAATGATGAAGAAATAATTTCTTTAAATTCATTGACAGCTTTTTCACTTAAGCATCTGCTATAGTGGAATTTTTCCCTAACTGCTGCATAGTCCGTTATTGTAAATTCAAATGTTATTAAAAAATGGTCAGACAGAAGAGAGTTGTGAGGAAATATTGTTAACTTATCTGCTTCAATTCCATACGTAAGGACGTGTGACTAAAACAGTGAGTGGGTTTATTTACATTTTGGGAAAAACCAATTAAATCTAATAATGAATTAAACGCAGTGCTCAGGCAGTTACTGTCAGCATCTTGTAAGGACACTGCAGAGAGGCGTGTAGGACTGGATCTCTGTATCCTAGGCTCAACTCTAGATTGTCATACTTTTGGTTGTCTAATAAAACCACCCATATTTCCATGGTGTGGAGCCGTGCTTCCAATTCCGTGAGCTTCGCCTCCAAAGCTGCAAAAACCTTACACTTATTACATATACCATTATCACGAAAGGAGGCAGAGGAAAAACTGAACATGAGACACACCGAGCAAGTGAGAGAAGGAGAAACAGAGGGAGATAGACAAGCCATTGCTAACGGATAACTGCTAAGCTAACGAAGCTAATATACGTGAAATTTGGAATTTGTAAACTTTAGCTGGTTATGTTTTACAAGAGCAGGTGCTTGTGTAATACAAGTGTATGTTATGACTCAAGTATTAATTCTTGTGTGAAGAAATAACTTATTTAAGTAAAATAAGAGCTACAACTAATCAGTAAACAGTCCTTCAATAGAAACCCAAGAGTGTGCAGAAACAGGAAGTGACGCAATACGCTTAGCGCACGAGTCCGTCAGAATCGTGCGGTATTTCATGACATAAAATTTCTGTTAATTATTTACTCTCTTAACTATGATGGACTTCACTGTGTGTGTTTTCACTGTCTGTAGTGTTATCTGAGTTCAAGCTTGCCACTAACAAGGACAAAGGGTGACTGTGGAGCAGGAAGGTAGAGCGGTTGTCCACCAATCTCGCAGCTGTTGGTTCAATCCCCAACTCCTCCGGGTCACATGTCGAAGTGTCCTTGAGCAAGACACTGAACCCCAAGTGGATTGCTTGAGCATTGCTTGAGAATGACATTATTATTATTTGAGTGTGATATGACTATTTAAATACAGAAACTGCTATGCATTCCCATGAACCCATTATCATCAAGCTTTCAGATTTAATGCCCCCTCCCCCTTTTTTTCACATGTGGGAATACCTCATAGCTAAAAATCAACCTTAACAACTAAGATGGTGGAGAAACATAAAACATTACAAGCACCATTGTTATTAATTTCATTCATGGCAGTAATAACAATGTTGATGGAGGCTAAGTCAGAGCTGATATTAATGACAATTTATGTTTTTTAAATATTATATATAGTTAGTTTTAAATATATTTAATATACACTGCTTATAGTTTTGCTCCCCCCCCATTTCTCATTCTTTCTCACTCAATTTGTTCATGTCAATGATGAGTCCTCCATGTGCACAAAAGTTAGCTATGGTGTTCCACTAGGCTCTGTGTTAGGACCAATATTTTTTACTTTATACAAGTCTCCTTTAGGCAAAATTATTAGAAAACACTCCACAAATTTCCATTGCTATGCTATCTATGGAACCAGATTAAAAAAATCAGTTAATTTAACTCAATTCAACTTTATTTATATAGCACCAATTCACAACAAAGTCATCTCAGGGCACTTTAATCAAGTTTCAAGCATGCCTTCAAGACATAAAGGCCTGGATGTCCCACAATTATTTACTTCTAAACTCAGAAAAAAGTGAAGTCATAGTATTTGTGCCCAAAAATCTCAGAAATATGATGTCCAACCATATCGTTACTCTAGATGGCATAAGTCTGGCCTCCAGTACTAGTGCAAGGAACCTTGGAGTTATTTTTGACTAGGATTTGTCCTTTACCTCAAATATAAAACAAATCTCTAGAACAGCCTTCTTCCACCTACGGAACATTGCCAAAATTAGGAGCATCTTGTCTCAAGGTGATGCCGAAAAACTGGTCCATGCATTTGTTACCTCTAGGTTGGACACTGTAATTCCCTACTTTCAGGATGCCCCAGTAACTCCCTAAAGAGCCTGCAATTAATCCAAAATGCTGCAGCGAGAGTGCTGACTGGAACTAGCAAGAGAGATCATATTTCACCTTCACTAGCTTCTCTCCATTGGCTTCCCTTTAAATCTAGAATAGAATTTAAAACCCTGCTTCTTACATATAAAGCTCTGAATGGTCAGGCTCCATCATATATAGAAGACCTCATAGCACCATATCATCCCAGTAGACCACTACGTTCTCAGAATGCAGGCCTACTTGTGGTTCCCAGAATTTCCAAAGGTAGAATGGGAGGCAGAGCCTTTAGCTATCAAGCTCCTCTCCTGTGGAACCAGCTCCCAGTTCAGGTTCGGGAAGCAGACACCCTCTCTACTTTTAAGTCTAGGCTTAAAACCTTCCTTTTTAATAAAGCATATAGTTAGTTATAATTATGCTGCTATAGACTTAGACTGCTTGGGGACCCATCTCCCAATGCACTGAGCTCCTTGCCTCCTCTTGTCCCTCTCTCCTCTAACCCCACAATTGTCACCACTGTATTAACTCTGTGTGTTTTCTCCCATAGTTGTCTTTATCTTTCTCTGTTTCCCTCTTTCTGTCCCTTTCTGCAGGTGTCCTCGGGCTTTGAAGCTGTGTGTTTTCCAGTGTGCAGCTACTGGTCCTACAAACCTGCCCGATGTTTTGTTGTTGCTTTTTATTGCTTTTTTACATTTCTCTCTTCACTTTCCACTCACCCCAACCGGTCAAGGCAGATGGTTGCCCACCCTGAGCCTGGTTCTGCTGGAGGTTTCTTCCGTTAAAGGGAGTTTTTCCTCTCCACTGTTGCCAAGGGCTTGCTCAAGGGGGAATTGTTGGGTTCTCTCTATACATTTTTATACTCTTGACTTTATTCTGTAAAGTGCCTTGAGATGACTTTGTTGTGAATTGGCGCTATATAAATAAAGTTGAATTGAATTGAATTTGAAAATGAGGAAATATTTGATGTGAAATTTCAATTAAGTTCGGATTATAGGCTACTTCATGTAGGTTTGCCCAGAGCAATATCATGGCAAAGGCCATATAGGCGCTTGCCTAAGGTGCCACCTGCTGGAGAGAGTGCTGCTGTAAGCCCTTTAAAAAAAAAGAAAAAATGAATAATAGTAATAATTTGCAGCTCTGACTGATGTCATTCCCTGCTCTTTCTTGAAAATTAAAAATGAACAAATACAAAAAATAACCCCCCCCTCCTGGGGATATGATGAGTTATTGGTACACATCTCAGGTAGCGGTTCTTATTGACAGACGTTAAGAACATGTCAAATTGCTCACCGGCACAGGAAGACACTGAACAAGCTGGTAAGGAGCTCTGTCCTCTGCCCGCTGGACTCTGTGGAGGAGGTGGGTGAGAAGAGGATGTTAGCCAAGATGTCAAAGACTCTCAGACACTTTGGATAAGATTTTAATGCACATTCAGTGAAGATGTCTGTTATTGATATACATTTAAAAGAAAATATGGCTTTTCTTTCACAATGGGAACAGTTGGAGGAATCTACACAGTGATTCAGACCAAGGCGAAAATCACAACAGACGAATGGGGGGAGAGCTACTACATGATGGGGCCGTACTTTGAGCACAACTTCAAGACCCAGGTGGAAGTCTGTGAGCCACCTAAGGCTGCTATAAGGAAGGCCATGGATGCTCTCATCCACAACGGCTGCCAGGTGGGAGAGTGGAAACATATGGTAATGCAGGGGTGGGGGGGCGGGGGGGGTGTGGCTCGCTCCTGATGAGAGATATTGTATGGTAATGTATTGTAAGCAAACACACATTTTCCAGTTGTGCAGCTACTGCTGCAGCTGGCAGCACAATAACTACTGCATTTACCCATACAAATACTACACTCACTGTTATTTACACTGATCAGGCATAACATCATGACCAGCTGTGCAATACATGCATATACAAATAGTATATGTGTCTGTTTATGTATATTATGTATATAGAAAAACCTGATTAGTGCTGATTTTGTAGCCTCTCAGTGTGTTGAATTTTCCCTCACTGTCGCTAGTCACTTGTCAGTAGATGGCGGTCAAACACCAGAGATGAGGATTATCTGGGGCAGTGCAATATCGTGTTTACATCTTTCCTGTAATAATCAGATTGAATAGGATATCTGCTTTAGGCTGTGATTGCCCTTTTAAAATGAAAACCTGCGACCTCATATGTCATACGTGACTTAGAACTGAACCTTTTCTTAAGACATCTAACATCTGACATCTATAACTACATACTAATTCCTATGAATTAGATGAAATGATGGCATATGCTGCAATAAAAGATTTCAGCTTCAAAAAAGCAAGATCAACACCTGTGTGTTGATATCAATGCTCCAGGTTTTTTTCGGGCGCTGGCTGATTGAGGGCAGCCCCTATGTGATCCTGTTTGACATTGGATCAGCTGCATGGAACTTGGACCGCTGGAAGGGGGACCTGTGGGAGACCTGCAACATCGGCCTGCCCTACCACGACAGAGAGGCCAATGACTCGCTTATCCTGGGCTCCCTGATTGCCTGGTTCTTCAAAGAGGTCAGGTGGTGTTTATGCTAATGTACAGCACACTGCTGTAAGATGACCAAACACCCAGCTCTTCAATTTAGATTATTACAATTATAGGATCATTATAGCTTTATTTTATACTGTTATTCTAACTCCAAGTCTCATCTGCTTTCCTCTAGCTAACTGATCACCTCGGGGAAAAGCCCAATGTCATCAGTCATTTCCATGAGTGGCAGGCAGGACCTGGGCTTATTCTTTCTCGCTCCCGCAAGCTTCCCATGGCAACAGTATTCACAACACATGCCACACTGCTGGGACGTTACCTCTGTGCTGGGAATGCTGACTTTTACAACAACCTTGACAAGGTGAGACACATAGAACATGGACAGATTCTATACTGTCAGTGTTGGAAACCACACTGGAACAGATACACACACGAAGAAAACTACTGCCATGTCATTACTGTATGTGATGATGTAGGTATTCTATTATCAGGGATCATTTTAGTAGAAGAACTGTGAATTCAGTTATATTTAACACTCGCTGGCCACTTCATTAGGTATATACACCGATCAGCCACAACATTAATTACACCTGTGCAATTTATGGCAGTGGCTCTGCCATGAGGTTATAATGAGGTTATGAGGTCATAATTTCTCAGTTTTTAGGTTTTAACACTCAGAAGTTGGTAATTCTACTATCTGTTTATTATTGAGGTCAATGTGGGTAGTGAAGTTCTGCTGGAGTGCATTATAAGAATGTTATAATTCATTACAATGTTATATAATGTTTTGGCCAACCTGTTTAAAAAGAATGAGCTAAATGGTCTGCACTTTTATACCGCTTTTCTACCTATTGACACTCAAAGCACTTTACACTGCTTCTTATTCACCCATTCACACACCGATGGGTGAGCTGCTATGCAGCTGGCCAACGCTCACCGTGAGCAACTAAGTTGGGGTCCAGTGCCTTGCTCAAGGACACTTGAGGACCACATGTGACCGGAGGAGCCAGGGATCGAACCAAAAACTGTGGAATTGGTGGATGGACACGCTACCTTCCTGCGCCATCCACCATAAGGTGCCAAATGTTAGAAAATGTGAAGTTTTTTAATTTTTTTAAATTGCAAATAAGACATTACAAGAAGTGGAATTTGCAGCTTAGATTTTCTCATTTGAAAACAAACAAACAAACAAAAAAAACCCCACTGATGTTAGGATAATGGCCCAAGATGTCAGGAAGTCCCTAACCCAGACCCTCTGTTTGATGTGACTGTGGAATGTCATTGGTGAAGTCAAAGTACAGCTGTCTAGATGTGATGTTTTTTTTAATTGAAAATACTAAGCATCAGTCTGACAAGGTATCATTTGTTTGATGTTTTGATTGTATTGATTTTCTACTAGAACACACACACACACACACACACACACACACACACACACACACACACACACACACACACACACACACACACACACACACAGTTATAAAACTTTGACATTCAAACATTTGGACTAAACATTGTTGCCTTTTACACCCACTTAGAGCATTATTAGTGATGTTGAGCTGTGTGCAGAGGGTGATGTTTGTGATTGTATCTAATCTGCATACATCCTAAAGGTCAACAGCTAAAGTGGTGCTCTCTGCCTGAATGCATGATTGACACTAAAGGCTTTTGTTATTTTCAGCTTGAACCAGTCCAGAGGGACTAAATCAATCTAATCTAAATCAATTAGATTAATAGTATAAGCTTTGTTCTATGTGACATGTAGATGTTAGTCTCTGTACTTTTGAAATCTGGGTCTTTGTCATGTACAGAGCTGTGTCCTGAATGCACATCTAAACTCCTTTACAGTATTTATTTTGTAAGCACAATTTACACATTAGGAAATTAAGTATAACATTATATTTTAAAGTTTAATTGGCAGAGCATTACAAATAAATCTTTAATAAAAAAGAACACCAAGAATTTGATGCACAGAGCTCACTGCAACTGTGACACAGGAAGGTAGTAGTGGTGGAGCGGTCAACCACCGATCCAACAGTTGTTGGTTTGATCCCCGGTCCTCTGGTCACTAAAACCCAACATGGTTGCTCCTGGTGAGTGTTGACAAGCTGCATAACAGCTCCCTCATTGGTGTGTGAGTGTGTGACATTGTGAGTGCGAATAGGAAGAAGCAGTGTAAAGTGCTTTGAGTGCCAATAGGTAGAAAAGCGCTATATAAGTGTAGACCATTTAAAGTCATTTCGGGTTTTCAGACATCGACACAGGTTGAAATTAAACATAAATGGTTAAAACTACACACACATACACTCAAATTGTTAATTCAGTGTTGCTGAAAATCCTTGTAACTGTTTCTGACAGACACAGACAGACAACCATTCACACTAACTTTCACACCTATGGGCAATTTACCAGGCAAATCACCAACATGCATGTCTTTGGACTGTGGGAAGAAAACAAACACCTGGAGGACAGCCACACAAGCATAGGGAGAACATGGAAACTCCACACAGAAAGGCTGCAGTTGGCCAGGATTCAAACCAGGGTCCTTCTATCTGTGAAGCAGCAGTACTAACCACTCCATCACGTGCTCCCCAATTTGGTGTACATAGTTTATTTATTTGGAGTTTTCTGACATGGCTAAAATATACATACATCTACTTAGATTATTCATTCTGTGACTCAAAAAATGTCTTTTAATTTGTCAAGGCCAAGGCCTCCAACTTCTTGTTATTGATCATGATTGACTACAGCTGGTGTTTTCTCTGTGCAATCATAAGAAGGACATGTTTGACCCCACTCACTGAATTGACAACCTGCACTGCAATTGGAAAGAGCAAAGAGCTTTGTGCAGGGGATAGTAGATGATAGCAGATTTACAGTCATCAATGACTCTTGGAGCTATTTCTAAGGATTATCAGTTCCAACATTTAGACATAAATAAAAGTTACTGGGAGATGGAACGGTTTCCCAAAGTCTGAAAGAAGACCTAAACTGTCTCACTCTTGATTGGGATAGTCAGTAACAACCCAAGAACCAGTAGGTTGGCCAAAATGACCAGACATATGTATTAAGCAACAAGAACACTATACCTGGACCAAATCCAAATTTATATTTTTATATTTACCCTACCCACTCTCAGTGTACCCTCAAGTTTAAGTTTATGCTCCTGAGTCATAAGTGGTCATGGTTGAAATATCCCAATTTTAAATGGGACTTTAACACCAGTGTTAAGCTCATTACTCAAAAATTTTAATATATTACTCATTACTCTGTTCAGTATCAATATTATTAGTGTACTTATACAAAGGGTTGGGGTCTAACAACCCTTTGATGAACTAACCCTTGGATGAAGGGTTAGTACTGGAAATGGGCTACAAAGCTTATGGCCTTATACAGTTGTAGGCAAAAGACAATGTCTATGATTTTCATTTATAAATATTTGGGTGTTCTGATCAGCAATTCCATTTTGATCTATCAAATAACTGAAGGACACAATATGTTATTATACTATTAATAATATTTCAGTGGTGAAATGATGTTTATTGGATTAACAGAAAATGCGCAATATGCATCAAAATGAAATTAGACAGGTGTATAAATTTGGGCACCCCAACAGAAAAAACACATCAATATTTAGTAGAGCCTCCTTTAGCAAAAATAACATCCTCTAGATGCTTCCTACAGGCTTTAATGAATGTCTGCATTATGCATGAATGTATTTTAGACCATTCCTCCTCCAAAACATCTCCAGTTCAGTTAGGTTTGATGGTTGCCGAGCATGGACAGCCCACTTCAAATCACCCCACAGATGTTCAATGACATTCAGGTCTGGGGACTGGGATGGCCCTTACATGTGACAGGAGGAGCCCGGGAATTGAACTAACAACCCTGGGATTGCAACTGCTCTACCTCCTGCACCACAATTGCCCCAAAAACAAAACAGCATACTTCTGTAACACTTCCAAACTGTTTCGCATACACATACACTCTGCAAACTACTGCTTGCAATTACAATGCACTCACCTTAGTACATACTATCATAAGGGGTGTATGAATAAATCTTTAAATAACGCCCCCTCAAACTGTATTTTATGTGTATGTATTTGTTTGTGTGTGTGTGTTATAGTTCAACATTGACAAAGAGGCAGGTGAGAGGCAGATCTACCATCGCTACTGTCTGGAGAGAGCAGCAGTCCACTGTGCTCATGTCTTCACTACAGTGTCCCAGATCACTGCTGTTGAGGCCAACCACATCCTCCACAGGAAGCCAGGTGGGGATGTTTTTCATACACATTTATAGCTGCTCAGTTTATTCATCTGTCCTCATGTTCAACACTACATCTTTTTAGATGTGGTGAAGCGATGTGGAAAAGTATAGTATGCTATATCCATGGTCCTCAGAGGATGAAGCTAAGCCGCTTAGCTGTTCTCTACAGATTGACAAATCTATTATTGCCTACTGCAGGCAGCTTAATAATACAGACTTCTATTGCTGTGATGGTACAGATGTGGTTACCCCAAATGGGCTTAATGTGAAGAAGTTTTCAGCCATGCATGAGTTTCAGAACCTGCACTCCACCAACAAAGCCCGCATCCAAGAGTTTGTCAGAGGACACTTTTATGGGTAGGTAAACGTATTTATTCAGATAACTCATGTGGAGGTAATTCAGTGTTTGTGTTTACGTAACAGGCCTTCACTTTGTTTTTTTGTTTTTTGCAATGAGTAAATTCATTCATTCTAAAATGCTCCTCTTTAAAACTGGCTGTAATTCCTGTCCTCATGGCAGCTATCTGGACTTTAACCTGGACAAAACTCTTTTCTTCTTTATTGCTGGACGCTATGAGTTCTCTAACAAAGGAGCTGATATTTTTCTTGAATCACTGTCAAGACTCAACTATCTGCTGCGGGTGAGCTCTTTAGCTTTTATAAAGTCAGGAGAACTCCATAAGCAAATACATATGTTTTATATATTTATGTATGCATTCCTGTTCAAATCCCTATTGCTGTCCTCTATGGGTTCCTCCTCCATCTCCTCTCTTTTTTGCTCACAGGTCCACAGAAATGACATGACAGTAGTAGTTTTCTTCATCATGCCAGCCAAAACCAACAACTTCAATGTGGAGTCTCTGAGAGGGCAGGCAGTTCGCAAACAGCTTTGGTATGCCATTTTGTAATTTGAATAAAAATACAATATTAACAATATTAGATGATACATCTTATTGTATTTATATAAAGAGTTTACTTTACTCTATCCCAGATCGAGTAGCAATGATTATGCAGGAAGGTAAGAGATATTCCTCAGATGGCAAGCAGATATTTATGTACCTTTTTCGATCAGGTAGTTTCACTCACAGTAACCCTCAGACATACACAGTTGCACAAATTCACACCTAGAAGCTGTCAAATTCAGCCCCTCTGTATTTCTTTTTTTATAATGAATACGTGCGGGTGTGCTTTATGAGGGTGTTCTCCAATCACATTGATACAGAAAGAAT
This sequence comes from Channa argus, assembly GCF_033026475.1. Lineage (NCBI taxonomy): Eukaryota > Metazoa > Chordata > Actinopteri > Anabantiformes > Channidae > Channa > Channa argus. The sequence goes on from NC_090210.1 coordinate 706,835, forward strand.
TGTGTCCCTTAGAGTATCTGGCCATTGTTACAAGCCATTCAGCAGTCTGTTTTCTTGTAAGAAGTAAAACAGTGGTAAAACTAACAAAGTACAAGTATTTCATTACTGTCATTAAGTTTTCACATGTCTGTACTTAAGTGGATTTAATTGTAGTTACTTACATTTTTATTCCACTACATCTAAGCTTCTATAAAGACTATATAAGATTATAAAGATGTAAAAAAAAAAACCAACAATTCCCCCTGAAGCAAGCCATAGGCAACAGTGGAGAGGAAAAACTCCCTTTAACGGAAGGAACCTCGAGCAGAACCAGGCTCAGGGTGGGCAGCCATGTGCCTTGACCGGTGGGGGTGAGTGGAAAGAAAAAGAGCAACAAAAGCAACAACAAAACATCACGCAGGTTTGTAGGACAACACTGGAAAACACACAGCTTCAAAGCCCGGGGGCACCTGCAAAGAGGGACAGCGAGAGGAAGACAGAGAAGGAGAAAGACAACTACGGGAGAAAACACACAGAGTTAATGTCATACAGTAGTTACAATTTGGAAGTGAGAGGAGAGGAGAGAGGAGGAGGGGGGTCTAAGTTTAAGCCTATAGCAGTATAACTATAACTAAGTATAAGCTTTATGAAAGAGGAAGGTTTTGAGCCTATAATTAAAGGAGAGAGGTTGTCTTCTTCCTGAATCAGAATTGGGAGTTGGTTCCACAGGAGAGGAGCTCGATAGCTAAAGCCTCTGCATGATGAATCCTCATTCATCATTAACATGAAGAAATTGAAATCTATCAGATAGATAAGATTTAAACCAACCTAGTGCAGTTCCTTTAATCCCAATTTCATGTTCCAGTCTCTGTAATAAAATGTGATGATCAATGGTATCAAATGCAGCACTAAGATCTACATTTACATTTACATTTAGTCATTTAGCAGACGCTTTTATCCAAAGCGACTTACAAGTGAGGTACAAGGCAGAAAAAATCTAAGTCAAATCTAACAGAACATGTATAGAGACTAGCCCTACTACTATGATGAACTCTAAATCCTGACTGAAAGTCTAAGAGAGGAAATATATACTTTGTATTCCACTTTATCAAAGTTGTGTTACACATACTTTTTTTTTTTAATAAAAACAAATCAAAATAGGAATCACTTCATATGAGTCAGCAAGGCCTCCTTCCGTGGCCTTATTAAAAAAGCTTTATGATATTTTAGATTTCAGTAAAGAGCACAGCCTATTTGGCCATCTATAATTGTCAACTCCAGAAACAAGTTTTACTTCAGCAGATGGGCCCCACCCAAACAGAGCAAGGGGAGACAGAAAGGAAAGAGGCTGCACCACATACTCCAAAACCAAACTCCTAATCTCACTCTCTAGTGTCTAAAGTACCAATAACATGGCCCTTGTTTAGAACCAATTTCTTTAGCACCGTTGCTTCCAAATAATTTACCACATTTGCACGTTTCAAATTTTTCCTGGCAAAGTGGATTGTATTTTTTAAAAGCCTGAACTAAACAAAAACTTACTTAACTCATTAGATGAAATATATTGAAACTGTGTTTCACCATCAGTGCCTACTTCAGATGATGAGTTTAATGGCTATGTTCTTTCATTTAGAGTACAACAATTTGATGAGTTTTTTTACAGTTTATTCAAAATATCTAGTTGGTCATCATAATTGTTTGGTTTTATTGCTATTTCATCTAAAAGAACAAACAATACTATATAAAATATATGAATTAACACAATGATTTCATTTATTTAGCAACAAACATAAACCGGCACTTGAAAGGGACACAGGGGGAAATGTCCAGTACTTCTACTTTAATTAAGTGATTTATTAATCATGTTCTTATTTACTTTCACAAATAGAACCGTCAGTTTGATACTTCTACTTTTACTGGGGTAAAGTTATGTTTGTGTATTTGTACTTTCACTTCATCAACTGCTGGTTCAAAGTTTACTTTGGCCCCTGACAGGGTTGTCCATTGTCCCACCAATATCTCCCACCGAAGAGATTAAATGGACAGGGTCTCAAGGTGCGGTGTTGGGTGAGGAAAGTCTCTGTTTGGGGACCTCAGAATTGCTCCTTATAAAGAAACTTTTAAACAGTGATGCGGATACATACCGCGCATACTGCTATACTGATGTGTGTTTATAGGTGCTACATTTACTTAGCTTAGAAAAACCTTGTTGTTGAATCTAACCTATGCTTCAACTTTGTATCAATAAAAACACAGGCAAAGACTGCTTCTTTATTATACCTGTTTACACATAGGTCTGGGGATTGGCAGGCAGCCTAACCCAACTCTAATCCCCAAAATTACAAAATAGTTTCTCAAACTATTGTGTTTGGATCAGACTGATGTCTGCAGATGTAAGCTGCCATTTGTCTTTCACAGGGATACAGCTCACAGTGTGAAGGAGAAGTTTGGAAAAAAGCTGTATGATGCTTTGTTAAAGTAAGTATATGGATGCTGTGTGAGATTACTGTAAATTGATGTGATCATTGATTTTTGTGTACATTTGATTTGTTCTCAGAGGGCAGATTCCTGACATGAACTCCATTTTGGACCGAGATGACTTCACTATAATGAAGAGAGCCATCTATGCCACTCAGGTAATAGAGTGCTTCTTCTTCATCTTTAAATGAACTAGTGGCACATGTTTCAGATCTATTTTTGGCAACTAATGTCACTACTCTGTAACTCCTTTTATGTATTTACATAAAAAATGTCTTTTATTCCATTGACTCCTAAATGTTTTGACCTCTGCAGGTCACAACATTTCAAAATTCTTATTAAAGGTTGTCACCCAACAAAAGCTAGATTGTATTCACATTTGAATACATCTCTGAATTCCAGTCAGTGTACCTTTTTCAGTGTTACCTTTTTTACTGATGCCACTTAGAATAGCTTTGCGTTGCGTATTTATGATGTGCATATACTGTAAGAAACTCTTGCTTCTTCTAATATTAAGTTGCTGAAACGATTTTTATCCTATCACTGATCTTTCAATAAAGATTTACTGTAAAACCCTGTAACACTTATGTCCTTTATGTCCCTGACAAAGCCAAAACTGTAAGGAGTGGGGTTGCTGGCGCCACTTCCTCCACTTAACTTTAAGACTTCAGCCATACTGCAAAATATCACATATGTTCTTATAATATCTACCTTGTCACATAGTTATTGATCTTGGACTGTGGTTACTAACTCTAGTTGACGTGAAAATACCCATAAATGCAAATTGGATTAATTTATAAAAGGTTAGCACAAAAAGAGTTGTAGCATCTGTGACAAACCCTCAATACATGGCTATATTATATTGAGATGTAGTTACATAGGTTTACAGTCATGTACAGAAGTCAGGACCTCTTTTAATTCAATGTCTTTTGGTGTAAAACATAATATAAATCATCAGATTATTGTGGGTCTTAGTATTAAAAAAAAGTTGCAGGCAGGCGCCATTCTTTCCAGGAGTAGATGTTTCAGCATATTCAGCCCCAAGGTCAGACTGTGCAGTGGTCACAGAAATACAAAAGACTCTACAGGCCTCACTGAGCATATGAGTGACTAATGGTGTCCCGACTCTGACCAAAGCAAAGCTGGACACATTAGGTTACATTGCTAAGTTAATTGGCTAAATTAACTGGTTAAATGTCAAAGTATACAAAAGAAAAAATGTCATATGAAAGTAATGTTATTCTACTCTTTCTTCATCACAATTATGGCTACAATAGCAGCATTTAGCTAATGCTACATAATAAAATATTTAATCATTTTTATCTGCTCCTCTTACCACTGTCTTACTGTTTTCTCCTCTTCTTCTTTTTCTTGGCTGCATCTTTTCTTCTATTCCAAGAGGAATAACTACTTTTCATTTTCTTCAGCTGGTTTTCCTCGTCTCATTAGAATTGTTTGTTAAAACAGAATCATATGCGTCTAGGCCATCTTAGGGAGGTCTGTGACTGGTAGTGTCTTTGCAAACATTGCACAATTCCAGTGTTGTACATAGTTTATCTTTTTTTAGCCCCTTGCCTCCTCACACCGAGGGCCTCTGTATGCCTCAAGGGGCATTCTTCCATTGCTATGGAAGAATTTTGGACCATTTTTCTTTAATGTTGTGACAGAGTGAAAGTCATAAAAAAAAAGTGTCTTTCACTTTCACTCTGTCACAACATTAAAGAAAAATGGTCCAAAATTCTTCCATAGCAATGGAAGAATGCCCCTTGAGGCATTACTGCAGTTATTACAGCTAAACATGGATCTACATACAGTAAATTCAGAAAGGTATTCACAGCCTTTGCTTAATACTTTGTTAGAGCACTTTTAGCACCAATTACAGCCTTAAGCCTTTTTGAGTATGATGCTACAAGCTTGGCACACCTATATTTGGGCAGTGTCTTCTTTGCAGTACCTCTCAGATCTGTCCAGAGATGTTCGAAGAGTCCTGGTGGTTCCAAACTTCTTCCATTAAATTTGATGGAGGCCACTGTGCTCATTGGGACCTTTAATCAGAAATTTTTCTGTACCCTTCCTCAGATCTGCGCCTCAATACAATGATGTCTCGGAGGTCTAGGGACAATTCCTTGGACTTCATGGCTTGGTTTGTGCTCTGACATGCACTGTAAACTGTGAGACCTTACTTACAGATGTATGCCTTTCCAAGTCATGTCCGATCAACTAAATTTCCAACAGATGGAGTCCAATTAAGTTGTAGAAATATCTCAAGGATGATCAGTAGAAACAGGATCCACCAGAGCCCAATTTTGAGTGTCATGGCAAACGCTATGACTAATAATAGACATGTGATTTTTTTTTTTTTTTTTTTTTTTAATAAATTTGAAAACATTTCACAAAAACTTCTTTCACGTTGCCATTGTGCAGTTTTGTTTGTAGAATTTTGAGGAAAATAATGAATTTAATCCATTTTGGAATAAGGCTGTTACATAACAAAACGTGGAAAAAGTGCTGTGAAAACTTTCTGGATGCACTGTACAAAACCCCATTACCAGAAAAGGTGGGACATTATCTTAAAAGTTATAAAAACTAATATTTGTGTTTTGTGAATTTGTTTTAAACTTCATCTAAGGAGATAGTTTTTACTGTATTTTTCTTTCAATGTAAGCAAATTGTGTGTGTGATGACTGCAACACACTCAAAAATAAAACTGAATATTTTTATAAAATATATAGCAGCACTCACACTAAGTAACTGAGTATTAAACAAGACTTACAAAATGTCCAGAGGCTCATTGATCCTGACACATTCAAAGTCTGCATTTTTAAAGAACAGTCTTTCTGACTTGTTTCTCTGAATTGTTCTTGTCAAGCTATCAAAGCAGTGAATCTTGTCATCCATGGATCTGCCAGCAACCAGCTATCTACTCTATACAACTTAATTGTCATCATGGAAAGTTCCTCTTTCTAGTACATACTTGTCCATACTTAACATACTTTGTGTTGCTGTTGGCTAACACAACACATATGTAATTTGAAGTTGCTGCTTCTGTCATTATTTAAATGTTTTTCTTCAAACTGTTATTCACCTTCTATAACTGCCCACACTAATGTTGCACACAATAATAAAAGAAGCCAAAGGTTGACTGGTCTTACTTTAGCATAATCCTGACTGATCACAGTTTGGTAGTGGCATAACAAACTCTCAGCATGTAAAGGTCAAGGGCCTTGTGGACACTTGACAATTGACTTTCATTTAGGATTGCTCAATTTTTAGGATTGGACTCATCAATGTGAGCATGAATGAACGTCACTAGTACAGCTAATCTGATCATAAGTTAATTACATTCCTTTACCCCAGACAATGGGTCAATATCTTCAATGGTGATGTACGTTAAAGCACCATATTACACAAAAAGTGCCACACAAAAGTCTTTCTCAATTTTAATCTAAATGAACACAGAATTGTGTGCAGTGTGTGTTATTGGCTACAAGTGTAATGGTATTATGAAGCACAGACTTTTTCCACACCATTTTTTTAATTACTCAAACTTTTACAACAGCAGGGCTGTTACACTGCTTTTTCTTTCTTTCTATTGTTCATATCTGGCAGCAGTTTTAATATAAAGACCTCTACCCCAATACTACATAAGGAAAATAGTGTCATAATAATGTCACTGATATTCTAGATATTCTAGCTAGTTAGGGGGCAGCTGTAGCTCAGTTGGTAAAGGCAGTCGTCCACAGACCACAGGGTCAGTGGTTTGATCCCCGGTCCCAGCTATATGTCAAAGGGTCTCTGGGCAGCCCCTAATAGCCTATTCCCCTTCCCAGCTGTGCAGTGCTGGTTCAAGCCCAGTAGAGATTGGGGAGGGTTGCATAAGCAAGGGCATCTGCCGTAAAAACTGTGTGCCAAATGAACATGCGGACAATGTGAGTGACCCTGAACTCACAGGATAAGCCAAAAGGACAAAAAAGATAAAATAAAAAATCCAGGTAGCTACAGCAGTTCTTGGTGAGTTGTTGATTTACAGATGATTTTCCATACTTAAACTGCTCCACTTCAATGCAAATATTAAACCAACCTCAGTTTATGTGAATTTGCAGTTTCGTCATAGGAATTTACAGGAAGATATAAGATAAAGAGTTGCTGGTTTTCTTTTGTGTTGCACTGTGGTGTGAGACAGTGATCAGATATCATTAGGCCGAAACCTGCATTTATCAATACTTCTCAGAATCACACTCTGAATTAGTGATGCTCAATTGGTAACCTTTCAGACACTCATTATGTCATTTCTCTTTATTCCCCGGCCTTAGGAATGAATGTTCCTACGTGGATGAGATGTAGTGTATGCCTAAAATCATGAAAATATTAAAATTAAGTAAATTCACAGACACACAAACACAGAATTAAGATGAAAGTGGACCAGACATAATTTCTCTGTCAAGTTGTGTAGCTGTGGACTGAATCATCATTCAGTCATTACTCACGATGCAATGGGAATAAGCTGCATTGATTGTAGGGAAGTTAATTGATTAACATTACTTCCTCCTAGAGACAATTGATTAGCAGTGTGGCCATAATGATGCAAACTGAAACGATCACTTAAGATCAATGATCAAAAAGGTCATAATTGGTGTCTTTAAAAAAACAAAGCTGTGTCTGTTTCACTGGTTTTAACACTTCCTGCTGCAGAGACACAGCCTCCCACCAGTGACAACTCACAACATGCTGGATGATTCAACAGACCCCATTCTGTCTAACGTCAGACGCATTGGCCTCTTCAACTCCAGGAACGACCGTGTCAAGGTAGACAGTTCATCCACATCCATTGTTTTCATTTTATATTGTGTTGAATAAACACAATATAAACACAATTAAAATATCATTTAATATAATTATAATGATATATATAATGATATTGTGACAAAGTGAAGACTATAGTAGGCTTTGCTAAGTGAATTCCATTGCAATCCGGACCTTATGGTTAGATATAATGTATATATAAGTGAAGTTTTACTAATTTTAGTCATCAAGTCATTGAGAGAACCTTTTCATAGGTAAGTTTCACCTCTCATTCAAAGCCTTAAGTATAATGTTTCTCAATGTAGAAATTACAAAGAAATTCATTTAAAATGGACTGTCCTGTGGTCTGATAAAATGTAAAAGTCTTTTTGGAAATCATTGATGCTTTTTGAATTCTTTGTAGCTTTGTTGCAGCTGAAGTTGTATAATCAGAATAGCTGAATATTCTGAAGGCAAAGCCTGATAGCAGAGGCACTGAATGTTTTCCAATAATGAAAATTACCAAACGTTCTTCAACTTCTTACTTTTACCTGATGATAGTTACATGTTTAAACAAATAACTTGTCATCCTCCCTAATCCCATGTATCTTCCCACAAATATTGCAGTCACTGTTGTTTCCATTGACTTTGAAGTGTTTAGAGAAAATTAAGCCACTCTCTCATGTTTACTTAGAGTCACTGAGTCACCAGGCATTTGTATACACCAGCAGTCTTTAGTCTGTTATTTCATAGACAGTCAGATGTGACACGATGAATTACACAAAGTTAATGAAAGTTTCAATAAAGGATTCAGTTCACTTTTTTATGATTTTTATAAATCCAGGTATTTTCTCAAACTTGGAACCAGATTCAAATTAGAATCAGCTATCATAACCGACCCCTAACGCTGCATTGTCCATGCTAAAGAGACGAGGCACCCTCTGACCAAATGGTTCAAAAGCCAGTATCTTTTACCGTGTGGGTATTACCAGAGCACACAGCATAGGTTACTTACACATCTGAGAAGCGTTAATGCTAAATCATATACACAGAGTTTGGAGCAACATCTGCTGCCATTCAGAAGTAGTTTTAGGGAAGATTTTGCTGATGTCATGTTAAACTATATCAAACCGTATTCTACATGTATTACAACATGGCTCAGTAGTAAAAGAATCTAGGTGCTACCAGTCTGCAGTTCAGACCTGAAAAATAAGTTGTAATTCTATAACAAAAACAGTGAGCCCTGTCCACCCTGGACAGGTCTGTTGTCTATTTCAGATAGAGATACACAGAGACAGACATTCACACCTACATGAAGTCTTTGGAATGTGGGAGGAAAGCCCAGCAAGCACAGGGAGAACATGCAAAATGCACATTCAGTCTCAGATGCGAACTCGTAACCATCTAGCTGTGAGGCAGCAGCACTACCCACTCCCCCGATGGTATATAGTCTAGTGAGATAGCAAGGTGAAGAAGTAGTTAGCGCTGCTGCCTCGATGGACTACATACCACGTTACTTTTGTTCTTTCGCCACCTGATATTTGCCTTCTGTGTTTCCCTATGTGTTCTCCTCCCCCAGATTATCTTTCACCCTGAGTTCCTGTCCTCCACCAGTCCCCTGCTGCCAATGGATTATGAGGACTTTGTTCGTGGCTGTAACCTTGGAGTGTTCCCCTCCTACTATGAACCATGGGGATACACACCTGGTAGCCTTTCACCTTTCACAGTCCAATCTAGACTACACTCATTCAACATTTGATGTATCTAATGCAAACTCAGCAATAAGCTGAACTTGACTATCTGACAGTCTGTAAAGCCAGTGCACCTAACAAGGAGACATGCATGTATAGTATGTGTTCACAAATGTTTGTATCTTATCAATGTATCATCGGGATTTATTCTTTTGTTTAACATTGTAATTGATTATGAATCATTGATTATCAAAATAGCTGTAAAGACTGTCTACTGTAAGTTCTGAGCTGTGTGCTGTGGTTGTGTTACAGGTGAATGTACTGTAATGGGCATTCCCAGTGTGACCACCAACCTGTCAGGCTTCGGCTGCTTCATAGAGGAGCACATATCAGACCCTGCTGCCTATGGTATGAACGCAAACAAAAAGACACAAAACCAAGCACACACACATAATTTGAAGCATTACATGTGCGTCCTTCTCATCGCTTTTTCCTCGCCTCTCCTCCCCCTTTCCCTCTTTGCCATTCAGGGATCTACATTGTGGACCGGCGGTTTCATTCCCCTGAGGAGTCTTGTAACCAGCTGACCCAGTTCATGTTTAGCTTTTGCCAGCAATCTCGGCGTCAGCGCATCATCCAACGTAACCGAACAGAGAGACTGTCTGACCTGCTGGACTGGAGATTCCTGGGACGGGTCTGTTTCTGTAGAACCTGTAGTAAACAGCTGTTTGATAAGAAGCAAACGAAAACATGTCAGAAAAGATGGACCATTCTTTGTCCTGTGTCAATTTCTGTATATTCATGTAACAAATTAAATAAATAATAAATTAAACCCAACTTTCAAAATTAGCCCAACTTTTAGCAAATTAAGAGAATGTGCCAAATTTACTTTTGAGATGGACAGAAGAATGTTGTGTAAGAGATGATGTGAATCTCTGTTGACTTGTGCTTGACAGTTCTACATACATGCCCGCCGTCTCGCACTCAGCAGAGCTTTCCCAGACAAGTTCAAGATAGACCCCATTGCTTCACTGAAGGTAAGGTTTTCTGGGAATGAGTTACGGCTCCACTTCCACGTCTTAACTGGTGATAGAAATGCACTTCATTTTTTGCAATGCATCCAGCTTGTAAACTGTAAACTACTTTTAACTGTAAACCAAGTGTCTTCAACTTGGCAAAACTTGCAATAGTTTTAACTCTCAAACAATGCATCTTGTGAAACCGCCAAGTCTCAAACTTGAATAAATTACATGAAGTTAACAAGAACCTTCTGCAATTTTCGGTAAAACGTTTAAATGTCGGGCGGCTGTAGCTCAGTTGGTAAGGCAGTTGACCATAGACCTAAGGGTCAGTGGTTCAATCCCTGCTCCTGGCTACATGTCAAAGTGTCCTTGGGCAAAACACTGAACCCCAAATTACCATTTTAAACGTGCACATTTGAAAGCTTTATTCAGTAAAATTACATTACATATGTGCAGCAGGAAAATGGAAAAACTTTTAAATGACACAATGCAGGTATGCTTACTGAATGTATGTATCCTTCACTTTGTAGCTTTGTACTTTTAACTGAAAAGATGTGAGCACAACATCACATATTTTGGGGTTGTTGAAATCTCAACAGTGCTCCAAACAGAAAATGACATTTTGGAAGTTCGCAGTAAAGGGAACTTTTGAGAACCAAAACTTCCTCTAAGTCCACATGCATGTACATGAGAATCCCTACGGTGCACTGACTGACATACAGAGTGCATCCTTTTGAATTTCATCAACACTTGTCAGGCTTTAATTGACAGCATAACATTTGGTTGAGAGACAGAACATCATTTTGTGTGTATTGAGGCTAAAAATTGCTGTGCTATGCTGCTTTTGTCCTAATTTAAGTCCTGTGTTTGATACTACAGTTTTACTACATTCTATTTGATATACATTTACAAAATAAAACACACTTGTCATAAGCTTCAATTTTAGACTAATTATAAATCAAAATGTGATCATACAAGGTATTTATTAATATTTTAGTTAAAACAAAAGCTGAAAAAGAATTGAAGAAAGGAATCAGGAAAGGCAGGATAGGAGAAAGGATACAGAAAAAGTAAGAAGGAAAGAAAGAAAGTAAGGAATACAGTGAGAAAAGATAGAATGAAAGAAAACTGCAACTTCCTTATCTCCACAGACAGAGGGCTTCCGTTACCCCCGGCCCTCATCTGTGCCCCCCTCTCCTTCTGCCTCCCTCCACTCCACCCCACACCACAGTGATGTGGAGGATGATGATGATGATGAGCCCTACGATGAAGAAGAGGAGGCTGAGAAGGACCGGCTGAACATCAAGACTCCCTTTGTGCTGGGGGCTGTTCCAGCGGGGAAGAAGAAGCAACCGGGAGAATCAGGAAACTGAAAGGAACCATGAGTGGCTACACCAAGTGTGCCTGCTGGGTGTGTACTCAGAGGTATGCTGTACATTGGTGATGGAAATCACCAATCACACTTTGCTGCTGGAGTAGGCGTCCATTTTATTTGCACTGTCACAGTCCACTGTTTCATTATTTCTGCAACAGCCAGGTAACACTAAAGCTCTTAACTTAAGTTTGTGGAAACAGTAAACCTGATTATGTCTGTGTCCTGAAACTCATGGGATCTTGGCCTAATGTCATAGTGGCATTTCCTAAGGGGCCCACCGTTTTATGTATGTTTCCACCTAGTTTAGTTATACAAAATATAATTGTTGCATGAATTGTTGTGCAGATCACGTAGTCACAATTGAAATCTAATTAATGTATCTGTCTTACCGAAATAGTGAAATTAAGTTCTAAGAATAGCTAAGTTCTAATTTTCTCTTATTGCTTATTTTTTTAAATAAATGTGCATAACGTTAACTTGGGGTCTTTTAATATCAAACTCTTCCTCTAAAACAATAAAAAAAGAAGTTGTGACAATGTGTAAAACCTAAATAAAAACATCTCATAAACCCATATTTTATTGACAATAGAATACAAACAACTTATCAAATGTTGAAACTGAGATATTTTACCATTTCATGGAAAACATTAGCTCATTTTACATTTAATGCCAACAACACATCTCAAAAAAGTTGGAACCAGGTGATATGAAGCATCCCCTCTTTTTTTAACAACTGTCTGTAAACATCTGCGAAGTGACGAGGCGAGTTGCTTGAGTTTAAGGAGAGGAATGTTGTCCCATTCTTGTCTAATACAGATTTCTAGCTGCTCAAAAGTCTTTGTTACTGGATGTTATGATGCGCCAGGTGTTTTCTATTGATGGAAGGTCTGGACTGCAGGCAGGGCAATTCAGCACCCAGACTCTTCCTCTGTGAAGCCACGCTGTTGTGATGGATGCAGTCTGTGGTTTGCCATTTTCTTGCTGAAATATGCAAGGCCTTCCCTGAAAGAGACATTGTCTAGATGGGAGCATATGTTGTTCTAAAACCTCTATGTACTTTTCAGCATTGATAGTGCCTTTTCAGATGTGTAAGCTGCCCGAGCCATAGGCACTAACACACCCCATACCATCATAGATTCAGCATTTTGAACTGCCTGCTGGTAACCACCTGGATGGTCCCTCTTCTCTTTAGTCCGCAGGACACAGCGTCCATGGTTTTCAAAACATATTTTAAATTTTGATTCATCTGACCACAGAAGAGATGCAATTTTGCATCAGACCATTTTAAATGAGCTTTGGCCCAGAGAACACGGTGGTGTTTCTGGATCCATATGTGTTCACATATGGCTTATTCTTTGATTGATACAGATTTAACTAACTAATTTGTGGATTACACAGTGAACTGTGTCATAGACAGTGATTTCTGGAATTGTCCTAGGCCCATGCAGTGATGTTCTGTAGAGAATCATACCTGTTTTTAATGCAGTGCCACCTAAGGGCCCGAATATCACGCTCATCTAGTTCTGACCTTCGGCCTTATCCCTTGTGTACAGAGATACCTTTGTCATGACCGTAACTCCGCTCCGTGTTGTCCTGGTGAGATTCACCGTCTCGTCCCTCCACTCTCATCTCCATGTCTCTCCCTCCCGGCTGCACTGCCTGTCAGCCTAGATTCCCTACACCTGTTACCTCCCTTTCTTAAGCCCTGGTTACCTGTTTTTCTCCGCCAGATTATCTTCCTGTTTCCCCGAGTGACCAGTCTCCGTGTCTACCTAAGGTTTCTATGTGTAAATTATTTCTCTGTTTACCTGCTCGGCCTATGCCTTTGAGGATTTCTTGTGTTTTTTCTATCCAAGTATTTTTGTTTTTTGTCCTGTTGAGGAATTCCTGCTCTTGGACAGTGTACCTAAGATGCCCTGTTGGCTTTCAGAGCAGTAAGTGACTTTACGTTTAGAGTTTTGACTTAAGCACCGTGGATTATTCTTAGAAGAGGAGTTTTGTGCAAGCCAGAAGATAAGAGTTATTTTTTGTTGATACTTTCTGTTGATTTGATGCTTTGTTTGTTTAGTTGTTACTTTGTTAGATTCCTGCTGTATTTTTCTCCCTGGGCTTTTTCCCGGCCGCCCTTAGTTGTCCCGCACCTTTTGGTCTCCACATCACCACCACCGTTCTGCACTTGGGCAAAGTAAGATTCTAGTTACGCCCCAATCTTTCCCCGTGTTGTAGATGGTTTTGCTCACCTCTGTCTTCTCTTCTCCCTCAGATCGCTCTACCGCTTCCTGGCAATCTCCTTCACTCAGTCCTGCCCCAAGTCACCACCCCGGCTATCCCATCCATTATTCATTCTCTCTTAATAAATTAACATTGCCTCCCACTCCTCTGTGTTCTGCTCCTTTTGGGTCCTCTCCTGCTAGAAATTGGCGAGGGGTTGCGTCAGGAAGGGCATCGAGCGTAAAAACTGAGCCAAATCAACATGCAGACAATTATCCGCTGTAGCGACTCTGAACTCTTGGGATAAGCCAAAAGGATAAAAAATAATAAAATAAAGTTATTTAGATAAATTTTCTGAATTTGGGAGTAACTTACCTCACTACATGAAACCATCTTTAAACTGTGCAATGAAGCAGCTAAGCAAAGCAACATGGGATGTTTACTTTTATATTGAAGTTGTTGCATTTTACATCCTTGAGAGTTATTCAAACATTCTCAGAGAAGAATTTTGGAAAGTGATGAAAAAATTATGATTTGCATTCTAAAAGTGGCTTCTATTGATTCTTATGTCCTCGAAGATACATAGACCTTACATGTGACAACCTTTTTTAAAGGTTTAAAGGCAGTATTTTAAAATTTTTTATTTCATTTCATAAGGGTTTATTTTAAGTTTTGACAATTCCTCATGCATACTATATAATATGTAATGCCCTATAAGATAAGAAGGAAAGGGAGAAGGCTGAAGCCACTACCCCACTGTAAACATTTGCCATTTTAATCCTCTCAACATCCCCATTAAAACAAAAATATATAAATAATAGTCAAATAAAAAAACAAAAACCAAGAAATTTTGTCACTGAGCAATTTGTTGTTGCTGTCCAACACTTCTTATGCCATATCATGGTGACAAATGCCTTTTTAAGAGCAACAAAAATTCTTACCATGTTTTATTTTTGTGTCTTTGATATAAAGAATTTTTATTATTACATGCATTTTGCGTATTAGTTATCCATTATTTTCTTATTTGTTTCTCTACTTCCACCCTCTTTTCTGTCAGTTTCCTTCATATAATTCTACTAGTATTTTTATGAATGAATTATATGCTTAGTTTTTGCTTCTCTTTGCCCAGTTATAATAATTGTTACTGCTAGTTGGAAAGGTTGTATCTCTGGATCTTTTCACATAATAGAACAGCTGAGTACCGAAAGGGATTTGGGCTGAAATTAAAATCCGATAGAGACCTTTGGGATGAATTAATTTCTTTCCAACTGTTAGACACTGACTTCCAGCTCCCATGTAAGTGCAAGAAGGTCCAAAGAGAGAATCTGCCCTGATATCTGGTAATACTGTATGTTCGGCTGTACTGTAGAAAAGAGTGTGTATAGTACTAAAGAACTAAAATGTTGGAACTTTTGGCAGTCATGTCTTTCATGTACATGGTTCTAAAATATAATAATATTTAAATATTTCATATGTCATAAATATTGTATTTGTATCTGAGTGATCTGAATAGTAGAAAAAAAGTCAGGCAATCTCAGACCAACAGTGCTTAGAATTCATATGATGTTTATTAAAATGTGAAATTTCAGACACAGTGAATTCATATTTACAACTGTTCCTCTCTATCTCACTGACTGTAGGAACTTAAATTTAAAGACACCGTTTTTTTGTCTGCTTTACAATGGAAAAACTATCAGAAGTATTCTCTCTTCCACACCGGAAGCTCCTGGAAATACACCTCATCTGGGTCATCGGCTGGAAGAGACAAAAAGGAAATTAGCATTAAACTGTGAAACTAAAACACAACTGTCAACACAAAATCAGAGCAAAAGACACTATTAAATTTTTCATCAGTAATTCCTTCAGGGTTTGTTGATTAGAGGGAAAGTGCGCTAATACTTGAACAATAATTTTTTCCTTTTTTGACATCAAATGTGATATTTAGCATGCTGCCCCATACCATGGCTATTTCACTGATACCCATCAATAAAAGGCCTTTTTTTCTTTCTTACTTCTAAACTCAGACAAAACTGAAGGCATAGTATTTGGGCCTAAAAAGCTAAGAAATATACTGACCAACCATATAGTTACGCTAGATGGCATAAGTCTGGCCTCCAGTACTACTGCAAGGAACCTTGGAGTCATCTTTGACCAGGATTTGTCCTTTCCCTCACATATAAAACAAATCTCTAGAACAGCCTTCTTCCACCTACGAAACATTGCCAAAATTAAGAGCATCCTGTCTCAAAGTGATGCTGAAAAACTAATCCATGTATTTGTTACTTCTAGGCTGGACTACTTTTGGATCCCCAGTAACTCCCTAAAAAGTCTGCAATTAATCCAAATGGTTGCAGCAAGAGTGCTGCCTGAAATTAGCAACAAAGTTCATATTTCACCTTCACTAGCTTCTCTCCGTTGTCTCCCCATCAAACCTAGAATAGAATTTAAAAGCCTGCTTCTTACATATAAAGCTCTAAACGGCCAAGCTCCATCATATCTAAAAGACCTCATAGCACCATATCATCCCAGTAGACCACTTTGATATCAGAATGCAGGCCTACTTGTGGTTCCCAGAATTTCCAAAGGTAGAATGGGAGGCAAAACCTTTAGCTATCAAGCTCCTCTCCTGTGGAACCAGCTCCCAGTTCAGATTCGGGAAACAGACACCCTCTCTACTTTTTATTCTAGGCTTAAAACCTTCCTCTTTGATAAAGCTTATAGTTAGTTATAGTTATGCTGCTATAGCTTAGACTGCTGGGGGACCCACCCACCAATGCACTGAGCTCCTTTCCTCCTCTTGACCCTCTCTTCTATCATCTCACCCCACAATTGTCAGCACTGTATGACATTAACTTTGTGTGTTTTCTACTGTAGTTGTCTGTCTCCCTCTCGCTGTCTCTTTCTGCAGGTGTCCCTGGTTTTGGAGCTGTATGTTTTCTAGTGTGCAGCTGCTGGTCCTTCCAACTTGACCAATGTTTTGTTGTTGCTTTTGTTGCTCTGTTCTTTTCTCTCTCCACTTTCCATTCACCCCAACCAGTCAAGGCAGATGGCCGTCCACCCTGAGCCTGGTTCTACAGTAGGTTTCTTACGTTAAAGGGAGTTTTTCCTCTCCACTTGCCTAGGGCTTGCTCAAGGGGGGAATTGTTAGGTTTTCTCTATAAATTCTTATAGTGTTGACTTTATTCTGTAAGTGTCTTGAGATGACTTTGTTGTGAAAAATCCAGAGGAAATAAAAACAAATCAAGCTCATAATTTAATTTAGGTCACATTCAGAGGCCTACTCTGATTTGTGCTGATTATCTAGGCTAATCAGAGCTGAGGACAAAAAAAAAATCAGCGCCACTGTAGTAAAATTGTTCCTTTCATCCATCCATTATCGGTCACCGCTTATCCTATGTGGGTCCCATGGGGGCTGGAGCCTATCCCAGCTGTCATCAGACAAGAGATAGGGTACACCGTGCACGTGTATGGCCCTACAATAGACTTATTGCAGGGCCATACACAGACAGACAACCATCACACCTGCGGGCAATTTTAGATTAATCAATAACCTTACATGCATGTATTTGGAAACCCAAGCAAGCGCAGGGAGAACATGCAAAATCCACACCGATGGCCACGGCTGGCTGGGTAGCTAACTGCAACCTTAAAGCTGTGAGGCGGCAGCGCTAACCACTCATCCACCATGCTGCCCATTGTTTCTTTCAGTAAATCAATAAATACAAATAATAAAGTTACATGTGAGATTATTGTCCTAATGTCAGAGACTACACAGAATGTCTGTCCTTTTTTTTTCTAATTCTGTGACTGTCAAATATGAGACAGGGAAATATAATGATAGGACATACTGTGTACTGCGTATTCCCACTTGAACACATGATATAGCATTTAGATCCTTCAATGTTTGTCAGGAGGCAGGTTTGGGTGGCGGTTTACCGATCCACATGAGAGGGTAGGTACTTGACTAATGACATCTTTGAGCATTAAAGTTGGAAGACTTAGTTCAGTCATTCTGTCAAACAAAACAAGAAAAACAGACAATGGTCTTACCTCCCTGTCTGGCCTGCTGCAGGAAGTTGTGCAGGACGGTGGCTGCTTGGTCCACACTCAGTTTCTCTGTGTTCTGACTGCGGGTCTCTGACAGGGAACAAGCACCAAAACATGGATCACTTAATGGGCCAAAGTTGACTACAGCTCTAAGACTGTTGCAGGAAACATTTTGGGGAATGCTCCTATGATTGATTCCTATCAAATCAAAAGCCTAACATAGTCTTGTTTAGTAAACTTGTTGGTGTACCTAAGTGTAACGTGTCATAGACATCTCCTTCTTTTCGGTCCTCTGAGATGAACCGACGTCCCTCTGGTAAAAAACAAAACAAAATCCAGCACTTAGTGATGTCTGCTGTGATGTCCTGAACCAGGTCTAAAAATTAAAAGCACTAAGCAACCATATTTAAATAAATCGATAAGACATTAAGACATTTTTTGTTAAGTTAGTGGATTTTTAGCATTAGGAGATAAAAAAACTGAAAAAAAAAAAATCTAATTTAAAATACTATGTCATGATTATTCACCAATTAGCCACAACGTTATCCCTACTGGCCTTAATTATGTCATTAAGGACAAGGCCCTGAAAGAGCAGAGGTGTTAGAAGTAGACAAACTCACTACTCAAGAAAAAGTGCAAGTATTGGCTTAAAGTAAATGGTAAATGCTCTGCACTTATATGACGCTCTTCTACCTAGAACGAGAATTTGAATGATCAATTATTACTTTTAATCAAGTAAAAGTAATCATCTGCTGACCTCGAACTCGCGGGATAAGCCGAAAGGACAAAAAAAAAAAAAAAGTAATAATCGAGTACAAAAGTAAAAGTACTCCACTAAGAAAACAATGTATTTTAAACAATACTGAAGAAAATTACAGCAAAACATGTCAGTAAATAGTAATAAGAGTCAAAAATCAATGTTAATAAATGTGGACCTCATTTTAACCACTTTATGTGCTGATCAACATTTAGTAGTTCATAATGTTCATATAAAAACCATCATCATCAGATTTTTATATTAATACCACTAGGTGGTATTAGTCTTATGGCTGATCGGTGTTTCCCTATAGACAGATGTAATCACTTGATAAATACATACGAGTGCCCTTGAGGTAGAGCATAGCCTGCGGGGTCCAATTCCTCCGTTGGAAAGAGCCCTTTAATGGAGGAACAATTAAAAAGAATTTGCTGCCACATCCGTTATATTTAGTTTAATTCTTTAAAAAATATATATGAAGAGAAATACATCAGCTTTACCTGTGGTGCGCTCCTTAATTGTGAGATACACGTCGAAAGTAATAAAAGGGTGAGTAGATAAGTGGATGTTATAGTCCTCAAACCCTGTGGGGAAACATTTGAATCCACAAACTGTAACACAACAGAATCTTTAACGGAGAAAGTCTCAATCTGACATTAGCTTTTTGTGTGCATTTAAATTCATACAGTAACTTGGAAATTTGTTAAATCTATTGTATTGTCCCTATAAATAGAGACGATCCTTGTTTAAAAATTACAAAATTATCTGAAAAGTACTTTAAAATCTGGTTTCCAACCAAGATGTCCTGTGCGTTTTACTTACTTGCATTATGTCCAAGGTGTTGTAAGCGTGGGGTACAGCAGAGAGCTTGAGTGTAACTTGTGCTGGTGATCCCTCTTTCTGCATTTATATACTCCTGGGCAGGGATCCCTCTGTGCTCCACGCTCCTTCATGATGCCAGCAGCTATAGGTCAAGCCACTTTGATGGAGTCGGTGCAACTGGAAAAGTGAATGAATGAACCTCCAATCAATTCCGCTCCTTCCACTGAGGGCTGAACCATACTGTAAATATTTCTAAATTAAAGGAGCTGCCCTGCTGTAGTTTTTCTAAATTACTGAGCTGCAGGCTCCTGATCTGAAGTGTGGACTGGATCTTGATGGTCATTGTCAGTAAAAAGAGCAATATTTTCTCCTTTGGGGGAATATTGATGTGTTTGCAGCCTGCTCAATGCAGCAGCACCCAAATGGTTGAGAGCAGGATTTTATGAAGAATAAACACATCCAGCAACATTATTAGAATGATCCTGAGTTTCAGTAAGGTTTTCAGCAGCCTACTGGAATATCAACATCATTGAGCCAGAATCTTAGAAATAGAAAACAAGTAGAAAATAAGTCAATAGTCAATAGAGGTCAATAATGCTCTATACACCCATCAACCAAAGGCACTAAAACAAAATACTAAATGTGTATTTACACTGATCAGGCATAACATTATAACAATACATTGTCTAATACAGTGGCTCTGCCATTAATTCTACTTTTATAGGGTTATAACTTCTCAGTTTTTAGGTTGAAACTGTCAGAAAGGTGATAATTCTACTATGTATTTATTATTGTGATGAAAGAGGGTGGTGGAGTTGTACTTAAGAGGGCATTATAAGAAGAGATGATTCTAATATTTTGGCCAGCCTATTTAAAATGAACGAGTTGGCCAAAATATTAAGTATTTTCGATAGGATTGAGATCAGGACTTCGTAAAGGACAATCCAAAAGCTTAATGTTATAAGGGCGTTTAATTTCAACCATCTAGTCAAGGTTCTGCTGAGTTAACCCTCCTTCATTATTTTCCATATAAACATCACTTCCATTGGCAGCAAGCAGCTAAACATGATGCTACCACTATGAAAAAGTGTAAATAACTATCTATTTTTACACATTATCTGTAACCGCGTATCCTGTAACCTTGGATGGTTAGAGCCCCAGCTGTCATTGGCAAGAGGTGGTGTGTACCCTTGATAGGTCTCCATTGTATCTCTGCCAACACAGAGAGATATACACAGACAGACAACCATTTGGCTGTGGCGGCTGTAGCGCAGGAATGTAGAGTGGTTGTCCACCAATCTCGCAGTTGTTGGTTCAATCCCCGCTTCTCTACTCATGTGTCCTTGAGCAAGACACTGAACCCAGACTTTGTTGCTCCCGGTGAGCGTTGGCCAGCTGCATAGCATATTGAGCAGCTCCCCCACCGGTGTATGAGTGTGTGTGTGATTGTTAGTGCGAATGGGTGAATAAGAAGCAGTGTAAAGCGCTTTGAGTGCCAATAGGTAGAAAAGTGCAGACCCTTTACCATTCACACTAACATTCACACCTACAGGCAAATTAGAGTCACCAGTTAACCTAATATGCATGTCTTTGGACTGTGGGAGGAAACTGGAGTAGTTAGAGGAATCTCATGCAAGCATGGGGAGAACTGCACACTGCCTCTTACTGTGAGGCGAGAGCGCTAAACACTACTCCACTGTGCTGCCAAGCTCCATTACCTATAGATTGAATTTCCTGTTTGACATAATACAATGGTTTATTATGCACTGCTTCTTGTTTATGGTTTCTTAAATTTTATACTGTGACATTTAAACTTCTAATTTGAGCCAATTCCATATTGTTTCTCATGTTTTGGACTTAAAAAATTGTAATATGTATCAAGCTTTTTCATTGTCTAGGTTTATTATGATATAAAGTTTCATTTAATACATTTTATTTTTAATTCAGGTAGTCAATATTTTGAACTTTACAATAGGACCTGCAATTAAGGTGACTTTTTATCCAGCCCTTTTTTCTTAAACACAACATTTCTAAGCCAATAAACACAGTCATGATCTTGGTTGTCTTTATTAAATAACACACAGAGACCAATCAAGGAAACAAGAATGGAGGTGTGGTTAAGAACTACCTTGACTTGTAAAAACAATGTGTCAGTGTGCTATTCACAAGCAGCATCAGCTGATGTAATTTGCCATTGTTAGGGGGAAATTGGAACTTGAATTCTAAACTTTATCAAATGATTATGTTAGGATAATTTCAGAGTGGTTGTCTGCAAGTTAATCCTCATAAAAAGCTGGGTGATGCAGCAGGACCATAACCATAAACATCAAAGTAAATCGAATGGCTTTAGAGACACAAAATTCACCTTTTTCGAGTTACTCAGTCAGAGCCGAGAGCTCAAGAGCAACATAGTCAAAAGAAGAGTTCACGCCACTAGGAATTTGGCTGACATGGAGTTATTCTATGCAGAAGAATGGTTCCAAACTTCATCTGGTAGTGTACTCTAATCCACACCTACAGGAAGCTCTTGCTTGAGGTTGCTGCTGCCAAAGGTATTTCAACCAGTTACTTAAACACTGTTGCTGTTACTTTTCCACCATCACCTTATATCTTTTATGGATGTGTTCAACAAAGACATGAAAAATTATGATAGTTTCTGTTTTATTAGCTTTTAAATATTGTTTGATAATAATTGTGATGGTTAAGATCAGAAATTGGGGAGGGTTGTGTCACGAAGGGCATCCGGCGTAAAAACTGTGCCAAATCAACATGCGGACAATGATCCGCTGTGGCGACCCTGAACTCACGGGATAAGCCGAAAGGACAAAAAAAATAAAAAAATAAATCAGATCACATTTTATTAATAATTTATGCAGAAAACCATGAAATTGCAAACATTGACATTTCTTTTTTTTTGTATTTGTTTTAATTTTACATGATTTTAACTTCACAGTAACAAAACTGAAAATGAAGTGAGTTCTTTAATGATTTAGTTAGTTGTTCCTAAGAAAGAAGAAAATTTTATTTAATTGACTGCATTTAATTAAATTAAATCAAGGAACTGATTAATGAAGAGTAATTCTTACTCAATAATTGATATTTGCCTAAGGATTTAAATTAATGCTATTGGTACAGAATAGTCTGACACACTGATTGTGCAGTCCACAGAGCACGACTTCACCATAAATTCACCAGACTGATGTGAGCCTCTCCTCAAATAAGGTAAGCTCAGGCTTACAGACCTCTTATAATACCATCAGGTTTCTTTTAGCATTCTATGTATTGGCTGTGTCCACAGCGAGTGTGTATAAACTAATCAGAACTGTATTTCCCCCTTCTCAATTTTGTCATAGAGCGCTGGAGAACAGCTCAGGAAATTTCTAAAGTTAACAATTTAAACTGAATGGCACCTTTCATTTATAATTTCCCCATGTAGTATTTCAAATATATTTAACACAAAACTACACAATGATCCCAGTGGCTCAGGAGGTAGGGCAGTTGTTGAACAATCCCAGAATTTTTTGTTTGAGTCCTGGCTCCTCCTGTCACATGTGAAAGTGTCCTTGAGCCAGACGCTGTACCCAAGTTGCTCCAATTGGCTCAGGTCACCATTGAGTGTGAATGGAGTCTGAATAAATGAGAAGCAGTATAAAATATTTAATTTGGGTACGAATGAGGTAAAAAAGTGCTTATAAGTGGAGACAATTTGCCAACAGTTACTTATTTCTACCTTGAAAATCAAGATTTGTGAGAATAGTCAATAAAAATTTGCAAGAAACTTGCAAGAAAAAAAGAGTTCTGTGTACTTAAGCGTTGGCCAGCTGCATAGCAGCTCCCCCATTGGTGTATGAGTGTGTGTGTGAATGGGTGAATAAGAAGCAGTGTAAAGTGCTTTGAGTGCCAATAGGTAGAAAAGCGCTATATAAGTGCAGATCATTTATCATTTAAGTTGGGGTTCAGTGTCTTGCTCAAGGACACTTCAACATGTGACTGGAGGAGGTGGAGATTGATCCAAAAACTGTGAGATTGGTGGAAAACTGCTCCACCTTCCTGCGCCACAGTCACCCACAATATTATTCACACATTTTTTACTCTTAATAAACCACACAATTAGCAATTGAGACATTGAGACAATAGAAACATTACCTTTGGACACCCATTTCTCTAGCTTTGTCTTGTAAATTCTCAGCTTCATGGATGTATGCATGTTAGAGTCAGTGAAAAGACAAACAGAAACAATATGTGTGGCAGATGTGAAGCTAAATTCCACAGTATATTGATAAAAGTGTCAAACAGCAAAACTTCAGTTTTTGACACTGTAAACAGATGAATCATCAGTTATAGTGGATAATCTAGGTGATTATGAGATTTTTCTATCAGAAACAAATGATAACAGAAGAAAATGCAAAATCGGGTTTCGTTTTGTCCAAAGGTCAATAGAGTTTACAGATATTGGATGTATGAACAAAGAGAGTACTAGAGGGCACATTTTTAAAAAGCATTTCTATTAAGCTATTAAGTCTATAGTTCCACAAATAAGGGAACCTGCAGCAGTTTCACTATTTACATTTTGTGTTGAGCAATGTTGCTCAGGTTTGATTTGTTCGTATGAATACTGCTTCAAATCACTAAAACCAACCTTTAAAAAGGACCATAATAGTGTTTTAGAACATTACTGGTTTATTACAATGTGGGGGCAGCTGTAGCTCAATTGGTAAAGGCAGTCGTCCACAGACCCGGTCTGTGTCTCTGGGCAAGACACTGAACCCTAAGAGCCCATTCTCATCCCCACTGTGCAGTGCCAGTGCAAGCCCAGTAGAAATTGGGGAGGGGTGCATCAGGAGGGGCATCCGGCGCAAAAAAAAAAAAAAAAAAAAAAAAAACTATGCCAAATCAACATGCAGACAATGATACGCTGTGGCGACCCTGAACTCACGGGATAAGCCGAAAGGACACACATAAAAAAAACCCCATTGGTTTATTACAATGTGGGTTCTATTTTCGGCGTTTTTCCTTTAACAGCACCCAGTTCTAAAAAAACAGAGCTCATCTTTAAAAGCAAATGGCACTTATAGCACTTAAAAAAAGGATATCACAAAGATTTTGATGAGTTTTCTATGAATTAAAAATAAAAAATATTTGTCTTCTTGTGGAAAGTTTTGAAAACAAAGCTGGGTATGATATGATTTTTTTTAACTTGCCAAAAAGATGCATTTCAATATTAATAACATCTATGCAAAAAAAAAGAATTTAAATATGATTTATATATGGAATATGAATATGATTTAAAGGGCAAACATTTAAGGAGAACTTGAACAACGTTACAAATATAGCTAACTTTTACTACATGACAATTTCTCATATTTTATATATTATTTTGGTATCAAAAATCATATAGTTCAATTATTTGATTTAGGTGGCCTTACTAACAATACAAAATACTTTTTGTGACATTTAAGCTCTTTGCCATATCAAGTGAAACCTATGTCTGCTTATAAGATACCAAGTTGTCATTTTTTGGAGCACAAAGCAAAAATGTCTGCTCATACCAGCAAGGGCCAGGAAAAAAGCAAAAGACTTTAGTTTAATCACAGCTATCTTCAGCACAGACAATTGGAAACATATGCATACCAACCTTGTAGCATCACCTGGATGAACCCTTCCATCCACGTGTCATCATGAATCAGCTTTTGGTGTTTATTTGTGTGACTAAATTTTAAAAGTTTGCACAATTATGAATTTAGGGGGGTAAAATTATCAAAGAATACTAGCAAGGGTAGTCAACTAAAGTCCTCCAAAGCCCTTGCCCTGCTTGTCTTCCTACCATCCCTGCATTGCTCAATGCTGATTGCCTGGATGAGGGGTGATCAGTCAATCACAAGCAAGAAGATAACTATTCAGTTTCTGCTACCCCCGTTATAGAACCCCACACATGAAGTCAAGTATAGATCATTTAAAAAATAATTTATAACAAAGTAGTCATGAGCCAAGTGTAAACAGAAATGACATGTAGCAAAGGGAAAATATTACAATACCCACACTTGGTATTCAAATAGCTGTGAGATGCAAAAACAGTGTCACAAAAGATCCCCAAAAAGACAAAATGCTGGAGCTTTTGTCCAAATAAAGTTAAAAGCGCAGCCACAGTAACATAAGAAGATGGAAAGCTGTAAATCCACTTCTCATCCTTGTGGGCAAAGGGTAGGATAGTTTTGTCTGTTAAAAAGTCACAACTAAACAAGAGTTGAAGATGCTTTGACAGAGTTTTTCATCCTCCTTGTTCATGCTAAATGCAGTCAGTGGTAGAAGGTTCAATAGTAGTAACAGACTACTGGGGCAATGCACTGATGACCCTCTGACTGCTTGTTCTGACCAATGCAGTCTTTGCTTGCTGGAGGAGGGATGAATCTTTACTTTGCTGCTTTGAATCAGCCCAATGGAAGTTTGTGTTGGTTTACAAAACCTGTTCAATCAGCCTTCAGTGCGTACAAAAAGTCACTGTTATACCATGGTGTTGCTCTCACCCGCTTTGTCGACATACTGGAAGAAATAAAAACAAACCATGTTAAGAGTCATCTGATTTGTTTTTACACCCTCTTTGTGAAAGATGCATGATCTAATACACAGATGTGGGAGTTTTTTTATTGAGATGCAAAGTGTGATGTATGACACAGACCGATTTACTGCAATGTTTGGCCACTAACCTGTAGCATTTCTAATGGAAAACATGGCTTAAAGAGACACACCACTGGTAAACGGCACTCTTCATTTTCTACGATTTTGTTTTTATTTTTAGAAATTCAACAAGGCTCATTAATAAACAATTTTAGAAGCCCTTTCTCAGCAGTTATACAGTATCTGAGTGCAGATTACAGTTTTTAATTCAATTTAGAGAAGAATTTGTTGTTTTCCCTCAATATAAAATGAATAGTTATCAAGAACCTAGTGACACCACCATTTTTAACATAAAATTTGAATAAACAATAAATAAATAATAAGTTTTCATCTGAAGGGAAAAGTAGTAATCAGTGAACTTGCTGGCAAAGGGCAAAATTGTGTTCTTTAATGTAGTTTCAGTGCTAACACTGACGCTAAGACTTTAGACTTCCCTCTGTTCTAAAGGTGGGGACACACCTGAAGACTATCAAAGACTGTCAATACAGAACAGATTATCAGAGATCACAGAAACTATCACAAATTTTGATCAACTGAGTAAAATGCATAAATGTAAAATACATGTCTAAAACTGTGTTGCTGCTTAGTCAGCTGCAAAGGAAACCCAGTCTATAAGTTATGCATATTCTGTATGGCTCCGTAACTTATCCTCACATCTTTAATGTTGCAGTCTGGTTTTACATCAAACTGAAAGCAGCTTCAGCTTCAGCTCACCAGTTGGGAGATTAAAAATTATAAATAGTTTAAAAATACAGCAGGGATAAAAGGAACAAAATCATGGGAAAAAACTCATTAGTGTCAGAAGTAACGCCATTTTTTTAGAGCTACAATAGATCATTAAAAGTTGTGGATCTGTTGAATAAACAAATGAACCACCAACTCTTTATATTAATTAGAACAAATTTTCTCTTTAACATCTGCTATTTTCTACTATTAGTTAGTTTGACAGCTACTATATACAAATTCCCAACTACCCCTGCTCTCAAGCCTCATGTTGGCCTACTTAAAAATCAACATTTTACCTGCGGTGGTGCATTTAAAGTCAAAAAAGTAAGATGAAAAACAAATCTAAATAAATATATACTTATTTGCTTGAATCATAGTATGCATTTCTTGTGAATGTTGAAAAGCGTGTTAAATGTTAGCATGCTAGGGAAAATCTGCAGTGACTGACCACAACTGCTGATTGTCCTCAGAGCCTTACGACGGCTTTAATAACAAAAAAAAAACAAAAACACAAAGACAGAGAGACATTCACCTCAAAATAAAGCTTTCTATGCAACAACATGGAAGGAGCATATTCATCAGCCACTAAACTACTATCTCTAGATTTATCTATAAGAGTCCACATTGGAAAGCTCACAAATTTTTAAGACAGGAGTTTAATCCCGGACAACCCTGACATTTCTTTATGTAGAAATACCAAAACTGTGTTTGTGTTTATGGAATTAACCTGATCAATCACTATGTTTATAGACAGTCTACTATCATCACTAACCCAACAGAGAAGCTGGTATGTGCAGGACTTATGTTGATATTTGAGTGGGGCAGTTGAGGCTGTTTTGTGTGAAGAGGGTGATAAATGAACAAGAAAACGAGCCATGCTGCACAGACATCATGCTTTGGCCCTATGGTATACTCACCGCACTGATGAATGGCAGATTTAGGATGGAACCGAGGACAGGTATTCTTCTGATAAAGCCTACTACAACTGGGAAGAAACCCCTGCATGTTTAGAGTGAAAGACCAGAGTGAGGCAGAGCGAGAGAGACAGAAAAAGATAAAAGCGGATAAATAAATAATAAAAGCTCATTATATGTTCATTATGTTTTCAGTATTCAACCAAGCCTTCATAATTAAGTGTCAATTTTGGTTCTAGATGATCACGCAAAGCCCAGGACCTGGAGACTTAGGTCAACTTGGATTTACTTTCCAGATAGGCTGGTCTTGTCTAGCATAAAGCTGTGCAGATGTATCCTTTTATGCTCTACACCACATTTATAGTCAGAATTCATCAAATACTGAAGCACATTTTGGCTGCAATCATCAGGATGTAGTCAACCATCACTAATGGATGCACATTAGGAGATCTGTCAGTGGTCAGTATGAACAGGAGGAATGCATCAGTGTAAACGTCAGCCGACTGTCCCACTAACACACTGTTCCATATGGAAACATGCCATTGGAAAATAAATTTCACATTTTATATTGATTCTCAGTCTTCTATGTCTGTTACCTAGTCTCCTCTTACCTGAACAAGAGAAAGAAACCATAGATCTCCAGCACGACTCCAATGATGGGCCAGCCAATTAGCACCACAAACACGCCTCCTAGGAAGAAACTGGTGGCCTTTATCTTGTGCTTCTGGAAGAAGAAACGGAAGGTCCTCTCCAGCCCAATGACAAAGGCGAGTCCGGCAACAAATAAAATCTGAGAATTTGAAGGTTGGTGCAACATTAGAGAATGGTTCAATACTGGGCCTTTCCTGCAACTGCAGGAACACAGGATACAGAAATTTCTTCACACACCCAATCAGACTGCAAGTGCTGGGTGTGGGAAAGAAATTTCATTTCTGTGTCGTGTAGGTACCAGTGTAGCTAGGCACTTAAAACAAGATGTACAAGCAAGATGTACAACTACTAACCTGTGAAAACAATTGTATAGTGTCTTCTGTGAATCTGAGTGAGCTCTGTAAGTCTGACAAAATAACCGTAACAAGTAATATCACTGTGATGTAAGGTGCACCTGTGGGTTTCTCAGGTTTGCCAGTAACACCAGTTCAAGAATGAAGCAATACTTACATTTCCAATAGCCAGCAATGCTTTGTCAAAGAACAGGATCATTCCAAAAAAGAGGAAAAACACGCCAAAACCTGTCAATCCCATTCCAATCTCTGCAGGAAACACACATCACAGAATGTTAAAATATTCCATCTGCATCCATCACTTAATTCTTGTAATACAAACTCAACACCCATTGTTGAAATGTAAATGAACACTGGAGCTCCCCTTAATTGCCTTGACTGTTTTAAATTTGAAGCACACACTAAAAACAAACCTAAATGACCTAAATGGGCCACAATATCTTTTCATTTAGACTTGATTTAGATTTGATACATAGGCTTGTCCTACATGTTATCGTTTACTGATGTTAACTGAAAGGGTTCATCACAGGTGTTCATATTTACTCCATTATCAGATACAGAAAAAAACATTAAGAATAATGTTATAATAATGTTAACAATTCTAACAAAAACCAAAGCATAACTGAAAATAATGTTTTCATTGAAGCATGCACAGGAGTTCCGTTATTTATAATATATATATATGGAGCTGGTAAACTCTTCTGAGATTACGTTGAGATTGACATAAAGGTAACTATTCCTGTGTCATGAGCATTACCACACCGGTAACTGTTGAAAAGTTTAACGTTGGTAAGATACAGCTAGCTGTTAGCTTTTTCAGCCACGGTATGTGGTAACGTTATACTATTAGAAAAAATTAAGCTAGCTTTCTTAATACTGAATGCTAATTGCTACTTAGCCAACTGCTACAGCAGGTTTGGTAAAGAAAATATCAAGCCACAGAAATGCTTACTTTGGGAATCCGTTAGCGAAATCATTTTGATGCCGAATAAGCCGATAAAGTTTAAAGAGAAGAAGAGAGAAAAGTATAGTAGCTACTGAAGTGCACCTCCTAAATTTTGGGTTTGGATGACAGCTGCCACTGCAGCAACAGCCACGTCTTCCGGAAACACACCTTCTCGCGATGTCATTTTCCGGAAAGGAACCTTGGCGCATTCAAAGTACCAACTAGAGTTCTTTATTATTACGGCTAATGTTATTGCCATCTTATTTCGTCTCTTGAATGCATCACGCTGACCGTCTGGGAAATTTTGTCCTGGGCATACTTTTGCAGGTAGCGCTAAACAGGATCCGCTCTGAACCGGGTCTTCTATTTTTTTTTTGTTTTCAGCACAGTTTGTATAAACTGTATATATGAAAATCGATGTGGTGAGTTGGAATTTGTTGGCAAACCTGACAGTCCCAACCAAGGACATAAAATTATCCTCATTGTTTAAACCCCCTTTGCTGGAGAGTATTTTTTCTGTCGATGTATTTTTTGTCTATAGCAACCTTGGAAAGGCTCTAACAAAAAAGACGGGGACCCAACCAGAGGTGCTGAGTGGTTAGTTTCTTTTCCAAAGTTTTGTTTCACATATAGTAATTTAGTCCACGAGAGAAAGAAACCGTTCCTTACTGGGGCACAATTTGCTACGAACAAGGTAATGAGTCGAGAGGAAGGGTATTGTGCTAAATACGATGCTCCAATTACAGCAATCTACAAGCTAACAGCTAGCTTAGCACTTAACTGGCTGTTCCTTGTGTAAGACAGGTCCTTTTATGTGGCTAAAGTAGGTGGCTGAACAAAACGAGTTACAAACGAGTATCCTGCATTATATCCATTAATTCTCTTACCAAATTATTGAATAAAACACAAAAAACAAGCAGACGTTAATCAGTTAAGTGAAAGTAATTGGTAGCTTCTCTTGTAAGACTAATACATTAATGACATTTTAATAAGAGGAATTTCTTAATTTTGAATTGTACAGTGTAATTACATGTTTAAAGTAACAGAGCTTTGATAGTTAACTTTTAATTGGACAGGGTATCTGAGACTCCTCACCATCTCTGACGATCTGAAGGTTGGCTCCTCTCAAAGCACAGCAGTCTGAGGAAAATGGATGGTGGCAGCAGAACTAATGGTTAGTCTTTTCTAGCAGCTAAGAAGCAAAGGACAGAAGATGTGAGGATATTTGTTTGCTTGCTTCATTTTTATTTCAATGAGAAATGAGCTAAATATTATTAATGGCTAGGCACCAGTTACAGGCATCTCTATGGTTGTTTTATATTGAAGAGAAGGTTGACATCATTGGAACAAACAGCAGATTACATTCCCGTGGCTCCAAAGGGACACTAGCAGAGGTAAAAAGAAGACAAGATCATTAGCTGGGGATATGAGCCTCAGATCATTACCTGTACATTTGAGACAGTTTCCCCCATATTAAAGTTATCAACTTACTATTCAGTGAGGAAAAAACGCTACACAGTAACTGATAACTGGCCTGGTTAAGCCTGCTGACAGAATCCCTAATGTGTTTGTTCCTCTTCAGATGTGCAAGTGGAGCTGGACTCAGTGGAGGCTGAGCTGGAGCTGCTGGAGCTGCAGATCGCAGAGCTTCTGCAGAAGCAATCTGAGCTGACATCTCATAAGAATGCACTGCTACAGCAATTGGAGCAGGCCTGTGGTGCTGCACAGCCGCCATCATCCTCATCCTCAAAGTCATCTGGACCTGATTCTGTAATGAGCGAGCAGAACTTGAAGCTCTATGATGGCACAGGTATACATGGCTACACAGAATAAATATTAGATTTAGAGTGTTGCCCTGTTTTAACCTTTGTATTTTGTGTAGATTTCCCATGGTCCAAAGACATTGAACAGCATCTGAAGGATTCATTCCATTTATCCAAGTTCAGACTGCTACAGCTGAGGGCCATCAACCTGACTATGTCCGGCAAAGATCTCTTCCTAGTGATGCCAACAGGGCGAGGAAAAAGCCTCTGCTACCAGCTGCCTGCAGTCTGCTCTAAGGGTAAATAAAACACACTGTTTTTAGCTAAACTCCTACTCAGAAACACATATACACTTTAATTAGATCATTCTGTTTGTTCTGTGTATTTGGGTATATTGTCTCCAGTCATAGTGTAAATGCACGGTGTGTGTGTGTCAGGTTTTACACTGGTTATCACCCCTTTGGTGTCTCTGATGGAGGACCAGATGATGTACCTGAAGTCAATCAATGTTTCAGCAGTTTTGATGAATGCATCCAGTAGCAAGGTAACATTTGATTCACTTATATCACATCAAATCACATTGGGATAGAGAGAATATTTTAGAATACAAAACACACCTTTCAGAATGTGTAAAACCAGCACAATCCAGCTAGATATATGTATGAAATTATATAATATTTGGTTATTTAGGTTTATGGGCTCTTTAAAGAATAAACCCTGTATTTACCTGGAATAGGACTTTAATAGTTCAGCAGTAAAACAAGGGGCATATACATTTACTTTAAAATTTGTGTGTGTGTGTGTGTATTTTATTACCCAAGAATATGGAGTCTTAGACTGTCCAGGGAGGGGAAAAAAATATAAAACTAACAAATATAAAACGAATTACTTATCTGTGTGCATGGATTACTTGACTATGGAAACAAATTGCAGATTTTATTTAGTATTTGGTGCTCTCGATTTATTGTTGTCTGTTTTTAATGCCAGACAGCCGCATTCAAGCTCCATCTCTTCTTCTTTTGCAGCTAAAAGCCCCTACATAATTATAATATACCGTAGTAGGCGATTAATTATGCCATCATTGTAATGTGATAGGTCAGTATGTAATGAAAAATTACCCCTTGTTTTAATAATGTTATTTTGGGTGAAAATGTAATAAAAATTTGATATAATGGGTCAAATACAACATCAGACGAGCAACAACATATAACTTTTTTCACTGTGCCATTATTTATTTAAGAAAAATGAAGTCCAAAAGAATAAATTGTGGGTAAAACTAAGTACCCCCTTATTGCTTCTAAAGGATTTAGGGGGGTAAGTTGCAGCCAGGTGCTTCAACAGCCTTTGATTTAGTGATCCTTAGCAGGTGTACAGACTACAAAGCAGAAGCTTTGGTAATTTGCTGCTTTGTATAATTTAGGTGTCTGTTAACACAATGACAAGAGGGAAAGAATTAAACAGGGTCTTAGAGAAACAATGGTTGCTGCACATCAATCTGGAAAGGGTTAAAAAAACTATTTCCAAACTATTTTTTACAAATGGAAAACACTTGTTGTCCCAGCACATTCACCTCAAGGTCAGACTAAGACGAGACTGTGGCCCAGTTATCGTACACCAATCCCTAGGTTGTTGGTTTGATCCCCGGCTTCTCCAGTCACATGACGTCCTTGAGCAAGACACTGAAGCCCAATTTAGTTCCATCGGTGTGTGCGTGATTGTGTGTGTGTGTGTGTGTGATTGTGAGTGTGAATGGGTGAATGAGAAAGCAGTATGAGGTGCTTTAAGTACCAATAGATAGAAAAGCGCTATATAAGTGCAGACCATCTACCATGCAATGCAAAGAAAAATACAAAAAAACCCTACAGACTTCACTGAGCATGTTAAATGTTATAGACCATGACCGCACAATTAGAAGAGTGAACAAGGATGGTTTGTTTGGAAGGGTACCAAGAGAAAGCATCTTCAGTCTAAAGAAAGAACCTGAAAGCATGGCTGATCCTTACAAAACTGCATCTGAATGCAACAGGACAGCCCAATTTAAATGCAATGGCAGGACTTTTAAGAGTGCTGTGCATAAGCAAATGGCCAAAAACCTTTACACTGAAACACAGTTGGGCCAAGAGTGGGCTAAAATTCCTCCACAATGATGTGAGAGATTGGTAAAGTCATACAGAAAATGATTACTTTAAGTTATTGCTGCTAAACATGGATTTACAAGCAATTGAATCATGGGGGGTACTAAGTATTGCCCACGTGCTTTTTTCTTTTTAGTTAAACTTTTGTTAAAAACTTATGCCATGGTAAAAAAAAGTTGCACGTTTTTCATGACCTGTTATGATTGAATGATTTTCGAATGATGTTTTTACACAAAAAAACACCAAAAATAAAGGAGGGGTACAAACTTTTGAGCACAACTGTACCATTACATCCTCATACATCCCATCGTCTGACAGCATAGTTTCAAAAAAATAATAACAATTAAATTTTGTATTTCAAAAGTATTCACATCCTATGCTGAGGCTCCAAATTGTGATCAGGTTTCCTTTAGATGTGTCTGAATATTGGCTGTAATACAGTCATTTTCTTCAATTAACTCCACACTTTAGGACAAAACCAGAATATGACATAATAATGTCTTGTGGTGAGGAATACATCAGGACAAGGCTATAAAACCTGTAGTTTAAAGAGCTTTTTAGAGCTGGCCCCTCAAAGATTAAATGAGAGGTTTCAATTTTTGATTTTTAATAAATTTGTCAAACTTTGTAAAAATGTTTGTACTTTGTTAGTATAGGCTGGGGTGTGTAGATTGATAGGCAAACTTTCACTTTTTTGATTTTTAAAATAATTTTCCCATTTTTGTGAAATATACAAAATTCAAGGGGTCCAAATAGTTTTTCAGTGGCATGCATGACATGGATATTTTAGTTTGTTATGTCTGCAAGTGTTAGCAATCATTTTTTTTGTAGGAGCACACAAAGACAGTCATGGCTGGAATGACAGATATGAAGGCTCCTTTTAAGCTGGTTTACGTAACTCCGGAGAAGATTGCAAAGAGCAAGCTGCTCATGTCTCGTCTGGAAAAAGCCTACAATGCCAGCCTGTTGAGTCGGATTGCTGTGGATGAAGTGCACTGTTGCAGTCAGTGGGGACACGACTTCAGACCAGGTTTTTTTCTAGGGCTAAAGGGTTTTTGATGAATATTTCTTCTAAAAGAACCCAACTAATTGCCTTTAACTCAGTTTTTAAATTCTTGGTTTCTGTTAAAAAAAGGAACTGTGTGTGTGTGTTTGTTTCTGTGTAGATTATAAGCTGCTGGGTATTCTGAAGAGGCAGTTCCCCAAAGTCCCACTGCTTGGCCTCACAGCCACAGCAACCAGCAGTGTCCTCAAGGACTGTGAGAAGATCCTGTGTGTGCCACAGCCAATCACAATCACAGCCTCCTTTAACCGAACCAATCTCTACTACGAGGTGGTAACCATGGCAACTATGCACTTACACATCTTTTAGCAAACTTTTTTACCACTACATTAATAAGAGAAGCGTTCCTGTTGGCTTCTGCTCCTCCCCCGCCTGCAGACAAGGAAGACAAGGTTGAGGAAGATAGTTTAAGATACACAGTTTAACTGCAATGCTGCTAAACATAGGGATGTGGCCTTGGCAAAAGCAAACCACAATTGTGGTTCGTGGCGTCAGAGCGAAACACATGTAAAGTCACATAAACTGTTTGGACATGTTTTGGTTTTAAAGGAGAGGAGTTTTGTGTTTGATGCAGAGAGGTTGCTTGGGGTAGAGCGAGAGGAAAAGAGAGATAGGATTAAGTTGGTGGTTAAAAAAAAAATAAGAAAGTAGACAGAATTAATAACAAAATGGTTGATTGGTTCACGCCAGCACGTTGCATTGAAAAGTAAAGTAGAAAATAGCTATATAGGTGCAGATTATTTACCATATTACCTGCCAACTCACCTGTCTAACCTCCTTTTGTAAAACTTGTAAATTGCTGGTGGTGCGGTATTTGGTTCATTACTGCAGATAGCTACAGTGCATCCAGAAAGTGCGACTGTGACACAGTAGAGTGGTTGTCCACCAATCCACCAGTTGCTGGTTCGATCCCTGGCTGCTCCAGTCATGTGTTGATGTGTCCTTGAGCAAGATACTGAACCTCAACTAAGTTGCTCCTGGTGAGCGTTGTCCAGCTGCATAGCTCCCCCCATCGGTGTGAGTGCGTGTTTGTGAGATTGTGAGTGCCAATGGGTGAATGAGAAGCAAGGTAAAGTGCTTTGATTAGGAATAGGTAGAAAAGTACCATATAAGTGCAGATCATTTACCATTTATTCACAGAACATAACTTTTTCCAATTTTTTTTATGTGACAGCCTTTTTCTAAAGTGGATTAAATTCATTATTTTCCTCAAAATTCTACAATCAATACCCCATAATGACAATGTGAAAGAAGTTTTTTTGAAATCTTAGCAAATGTATAAAAAAATAAAAAACATCACACATATATAAGTATATTGTCATTGCCATGACACTCAAAATTGAGCATCCTGTTTCCCCTGATCATCCTTGAAATGTTTCTACAACTTGACTGAAGTCTACCTGTGGGAAATTCAGTTGATTGGACATAATTTGGAAAGGAATACACCTGTAAGTAAGGTCTCACATTTACCAGTGCATGTCTGTGTGTAGACCTCCAAGACAGGATTGTATCTAGGCACAGATCTGGTGAAGGGTACGGAAGAATTTCTGCAGCATTGAAGGTTCCAAGAAACACTGTGGCCTCCATCATCTGTAAGTTGAAGAGAAATTTGAAAATGGCTGCAGACTGACACTCCCCATCCATTCTGGTGGAGCTTGTCCAAAATCGTTTTGCCAAGTTTGTAGCATTATACATAAGAAGACCTAAGACTGTAAAGGGTCCTAAAGTGCTACATTAAGCAAAGGCGTTGAATACAATAGGGGGCGACTGTGGCACCGGAAGGTATAGCGGTCGTCCACCAATCTTGCAGTTGTTGGTTCGATCCCCAGCTCCTCCGGTCACTCAAAGTGTCCTTGAGCGAGATCCTGAACCCCAACTTAGATGGTCCTGGTGAATGTTGCTCCCCCGTCAGCGTGTGAATGTGTGTGTAATTGTGAGTGCGAATAGATAAATAAGAAGCAGTGTAAACCACTTCAGGTGCCAATAGGTATTTTTGTAAATTTGCAAAGATTTCAAACAAACTTCTTTCATTTTGTCATTATGAGGTATTGCTCGTAGAACTTTGAGGAAAAATTTTAATCAAATCCATTTTGGAATAAGACTAAAATAACACAAAAAGTTAAGTGTTGTGAATATTTTTTGGGATGCACTGTATAAACATGTCTTTACACAGAATACTTCCATCTATTGACACTAACTTAAGTGACAAAAAGAACAAAAAGATAGCGTGACTTATAATATTGTTTTATTTTTTTTTTAGGTTAGAATTAAAGATTCTGACAGTAATGTATCATTAAGTGACATCGCCTCTCTGATTACAAGCCGATACAAGGACCAGTCAGGTACTGCAGTGTTTGCATGTATAAGGCATTTCATAAAGGCTAATATACTCAAGTCAAAGATTTTAAGATTTGAACTGTAAATAGTCTGTTTTTATTTTTTATTTTTTATATCCTACAGGCATCGTGTATGTGTTCTCTCAGAAAGATGCAGAGTTGGTATCAGCTGAGCTCCAAAAGAGAGACATCCATGCCTATCCCTACCACGCTAACATGAACCCTGAAGATAAGTCTCGGATTCACCGGAAGTGGGCCTCCAACAAAATCAAGGTATTTGCATATGATGTACATTACTTTTTTTTATCTGGGGTGTGTGTGTGTGTTGGGGAGTTGTTGGGTTTTCTCTATAAATCTCTACATAACTCTTGACAAGGGGCTTGTAAATGGCCACTTATGTAGTACTTTCAGCCAAAGCACTTTACAATGTTGTTTGTTATTCCCGTACACATTTACTTACCATCGGTGGTGGCTGCCATGCAAAGGGGCTCACCCGACCCAAAAGTAGTAAATTTAGGGTTGAGTGTTTAGCCCAAGGACACTTCGACATGTAGCCAGGAGGGACAACGAATCAATCCACTGACCCTGTGGTCCATGGAGGACTGCCTTACCAACTAATGATTACATTAGTGTACTACACAGATTTATTTTAAACATCATTCAGAAACTACAAAATTGGAAATTCAGTTATAGGTGTCATATTTTAACACATAATTCTTTGAAATTGGTCCAGGTGGTGGTAGCTACTGTTGCATTTGGGATGGGCATCGACAAGTTTGATGTCAGGTTTGTCATCCACCACACCATCAGCAAATCCATCGAGAACTACTACCAAGAGAGTGGACGTGCAGGTAAATGGTAAATGATCTGCACTTATATAGCGCTTTTCTACCTACTGGCACTCAAAGCACTTTACACTGCTTCTTATTCACATTCACATTCACATTTACAAACCGATGGGGGAGCTGCTATGCAGCTGGCCAACATTCATCATTGGGGTTCAGTGTCTTGCTCAAGGACAGTTCGACATGTGACTGGAGGAGCCAGGGATTGAACCAACAACTGTGAGATTGGTAACTCTGCAGTGGACAACCGCTCTCCTGCGCCACAGTCACCTCCACACTACACACTGTTTCTAACCTATCAGGGCCAACATGCTGGTGTTTGCTACTCTATTATTTTTTGAATACATCTCATTATAAACCTTCTCTGTGTGTGCAGGTCGAGATGACAATCCAGCAGACTGCATCGTCTACTTTGCCTTTTCTGATATATTCAGGATCAGCACCATGGTAGTGATGGAGAATGTTGGTCAACAGAAACTGCTGCAAATGGTCGACTATTGCCAAAATGTTGACAGGTACTGCCAGCACTCAAACACACGCACACACTTTTTTAATAAATACATATATGAATGGACATTGTGTACTAAATACTTAAAAGTATTCTAAAAACACTTTTCCATTTATGTATCCTCAAACACATGCACGCTCGTACTTGTGTGTGTGTGTGTGTGTGTTTGTGTGTTTGTGTATACATACTTGCATATGAAAGATGAACACGTGTTAACTATTGACTCTCACAGCAGCATCTAAATTTCTCATGTTTGATGCGTGAAGGTGTCGGAGATCTCTGATGGCTGTTCATTTTGATGAAGTATGGGACGATAAAGGATGCAACCAGATGTGTGATAATTGTCGCTATGCAAAAGGTGTGTGTTTGATACTGTATATTTTAATCAACAGCCAAGAACCAGGCTTGCATGTATGACATTAACTGTCAGCTTTGTTGATGATAATCTTATCTCTACTTCTACAGACTACTCCAATGTGGACATTACCCAGCATGCCAGGCAGGTGGTCCAGATTGTAGAGCTGGCATCATCCATGGATGAGAAGCTAACTCCTCTAAAGCTGGTGGAGACGTGGATGGGGAAAGGTCCAGCCAAGCGCAGGAAGATGATTCAGACCACAACACTGTCTCGGCTCGAGGCTGAAACTGTGATTGTCCAGCTGCTGTTGCAAGGATACCTCAGGTGTTGTCTCTGTTCATATTGTTAGAAACTATGCAAGAAGTTATTTGTGGATTATCAAATATATGTTTATTTCCTAGAAGACCTATCTTTGCTTTGATATAACGACCAACTAGTTCTGTGTAATAAGCAGCTGACAGTGTAATGAAATGAAAAACAGGATACTTATCTGGTGATTTTTAGGTTTATTCATAATGCTAATAATCTGGAAATTACAAACATAAGTACAAGTGTCTGTACACCGTCGTAATTCAGCAGTTTGTAGTAGATAAATCTGGTGCAGGCTTATTTAGTTGTGTAACAACTAATTAAGCCTGCACCACGATAATAATAATTGGGGTTCTAGCAGCTTTTGTATTTTCTTTCTTTCTATAAAAATGGTGTGTAGTGGATGATGGATACAAACAGAAATAAAATTAATGAATACATATTTACCAGTAACAGAATATGGTCAGAGTCTTATGCAAAATAATCAGTAATAACATTACCCTGCTAGTCAGCTGAGAACACAACAGCATGTATTGGCGACTGTGGCGCAGGAAGATAGAGCGGTTGTCCATCAATCTTGGAGTTGTTGGTTCAAACCAGCTTCTCCGGTCATATGTCCAAAGAACACTGAACCCCAACTTTCAGTGTTGTTCCCGGTGAGCATTGGCCAGCTGCATGGCAGCTCCCCCATCGATGTAGGAGTGTGCGTGTGATTGTGAGTGCGAATGGGTGAATGACAAGCAGTGTAAAGTACTTTGAGTGGCAATAGGTAGAAAAGCTTTATATACTGTAAGTGCAGACCATTTACTATGTAGCCAGATTTTGTATGACACCATATCATCTAAACCACAGCCATCTCTAAGTTAAAAATGTTAGTAACGAAATATTTGATTATTTAATAATAATTTTACAACTCTTTAGTCTCCCCACAAAAAAACAGGAAGAAGGAACTAATATGCTACTGGCAGTGTCTGGGCAGATTAATTCTTATTAAATGCTGCCATCCTGTGACCAAAATTTGTAATGACATTGTAGGCCTCCAGCAGCAATGTATCATTTATTATTAGGAGAACTTTTAAAAATATTTTACCACTTAACCACACAGCTACATATATTATACATGTTTTGTATGAGCTCCTTATTTATTTTATTTTATATATATATATATATATATATTTAACTGTGTACTGTCTGCTCTTTTGATCTTGTATTTGTAATGACATCAGTGAGGATTTCAGCTTCACGCCATACACCACCTACTTCTACATGAAGTTGGGTCGTAAAGCTTCCTTTCTAAAGAACCAGAGTCACACACTCAGAATGAAGATGAGAACAAAAGAGACTGGCACTGCAAAGGTGAGTAGAACCTGACAACATTAATCTATCACAACTGTGTCAAACAGATACTCCTCTGTATCTACCAAGTTCTGCATCTTTATGTATGTGTTGTCTAGTATACAAGCCCTGTTTCTAGAAAAGGTTGGCATCTCTTCTAAAATACAACGCAAATTAATGTCCAAAGGTTCTGTGTGCTAAAGATGACAAAGATTATCCAGACTGAATCTTTATCTATCTGAAATGATTTTCAGGACATGACTGTCATGGCAGCATTAGGCTTTCAATTAGTTGTTAGAATGAGTTTTTTTTTAATAAAAATATAATCATTTGTGTAATGCATTTTAATAATTAATGAACATTAACACCAAGAATTTGGTGAATACAGTTTAATTTTTTTGCAATTTTCAAGCTCAAATTATTGATTATTTTAATGGTGCTAAAAGTTTTGAATTGTCTTTTACTTTGTCAAGGCCTCTTAACTTCCTGTTATTGATCATGATAGATTACAGTTGCCATCATAAAAAAAGATTTGTTTGACAATGCTCATTGGATTGGCCAACACACAATGTAATAGTCGAAGGAGCTTAGGTCAGATCTGAGAAAGAGGATGGTAGATTTCCACAAGTCCAGGAATGTCTTTTGGAGCCATTTGTAAACAGCTGCAGACTCCAAGATCATCAGTTCAAATAATTGTACATAAATGCAAATTACTGAGAGAAACTATCATGGCATAGGTCTGTCATGACCTGGAATCTGCTGGAATACTAGTGTCATGTTCTTTACTCAGTGAAGATTTATATTGCCGTGGACTAAAAGATTATGTCTAAGAAAGAAGCTTCTGTTATAAAATCAACACCTTAAACTCAAACTGTTCATACGTATAACTAGAGTTCTGCCAAAACCTTGTTGATAGTTACCAAACATTTCTACAAAAAGTGAAACTTGCTAAGGGGTACAGTTTTGACTCTGAATGTTTAATTTTGAACCTGTGTTAATATTTTTGTTTTTTTTTTCATAGATGTATTTTGTACAGACACTTCAGTAAAAATAAAGTTAATATAAAAAATGTAAAGCTCAATCTTGCCAGGACAGTCATGTCTCTGTTGAGTGTATGTATTTACTTTTATTTGCAACTATACAGAAGAGCCACGAAGATCGCAAATATTATTTTCAATTCAATTCAATTCAATTTATTTATATAGCGCCAATTCACAACAAAGTCATCTCAGGGCACTTTACAGAATAAAGTCAATATTATGAAGATGTATAAAGAGAACCCAACAATTCCCCCAAAGCAAGCCATAGGCAACAGTGGAGAGGAAAAACTCCCTTTAACGGAAGAAACCTCCAGCAGAACCAGGCTCAGGGTGAACGGCCATCTGCCTCGACCGGTTGGGGTGAGTGGAAAGGGGAGAGAGAAAAGAACAGAGCAACAAAAAGCAACAACAAAATATCGGGCAGATTGGTAGGACCAGTAGCTGCACGCTGGAAGACACACAGCTTCAAAGCCAGGGACACCTGCAGTAAGGGACAGAGAGAGGGAGACAGAGAAGGACAAAGACAACTACGGGAGAGAACACACAGTTAATGACATACAGTGGTGACAATTGCGGGGTGAGAGGAGAGATGGTCAAGAGGAGGAAAGGAGCTCAGTGCATTGGGGGGGGTGGGTCCCCCAGCAGTCTAAGTCTATAGCAGCATAACTATAACTAACTATATGCTTGATTAAAAAGGAAGGTTTTAAGCCTAGACTTAAAAGTAGAGAGGGTGTCTGCTTCCCGAATCTGAACTGGGAGGTGGTTCCCAAGGAGAGGAGCTTGATAGCTAAAGGCTCTACCTCCCATTTCTCTTTGGAAATTCTGGGAACCACAAGTAGGCCCGCATTCTGAGAGCGAATTGGTCTACTGGGATGATATGGTGCTATGAGGTCTTTTATATATGATGGAGCCTGACTGTTCAGAGACTGTTCATTTTGCCAGTAGATGTTTGGCTTTTGTCTTTAGTGCTGTATAGTACATTAATGTGACTTCTTCCAGTACTTTCTCCAATTCTCTTCTTAACTAGTTTATTCTTCTTCCATTATGTGGCTGATGGGTTTTTTGAATTTAAAATACTCTCACATAATTAGTACCAAAAATCCATGAAGGTAAGTCAGTAGTGCACTTTAGTGTGTACACTGATAATTCAAACTGTTCAGTAGAGTATGTTCTCCACATAGTGGTGACTAAATTTTTAAAGTATATTCTAGATCTGTAATTTGAACATTGCTCACATTGCCACCTTTAACTTGATTAATCCAAAAAAAACATTGTAGTCCAAATAGTTTACTTTGCATTGAATGCTGCACCTTTATGGGGTATAGAAGATTAATTTGTAGATTGAGTTTTAAAAACTTATGTTTAGACAATACATAGACAATTAACAAAATGTGAACTGAATCTGATCCGCTTTCTAGTATCCAGTCCCTTCTGGTTTAGAAAGTGATCTCAGAAAACAGTGATTGAACAGAAAAGTTAGCTCAAGTCTTGTGGATGTTTTATGTTTTATGCCATCCCCAGCCACTGTGATGACAAAATGGAACATACTCTAGGTTCTTTTCCAGATCTTATCATCCCACATCCTCCCCTCTAGTGTTTCTTCGTCAGCTCCTTGTACTATATGTCTGACCCTAAGGTAAAGACTGTTGTTAATAACCTGCAGGTAAGAACTGTGAGTGGCCAGGGCAAAACCAAAGAAGGAAAGGGATCCGTTCAAAGTGCTGGAGATGCCCCTGTGCGCAAGAAAATCAAGACAGACCTCCCCTAGCCCCCACACCCCGACCAGAAGACAAGCTGACAAAGTACAGTGTATCATTCTTTATTATGCTCACTATTGCTGCTGGCATACCTATACTTGCTTACCAATATATGCTTCACTGTAAGATCAGATTGGCTGGGTGGTAGAGGAAAGGTAAAAATTAAGAAACTAGTTTCATCTAAAAAAAATGTGTTAGTTGTAAAGAAATAAGCATATCATTTTTCTTCTTGTACCAGGAGGCTTGGGTGGTGATGGAAGTTTTTTGCAAAACCTGTAGTTTTGCTTATTGATGGGTTAATTTAAATCAGCCACGTGTTCCTAGTGACATTTGTTACCAGGAGTCTTACAGACTGTGACACAAAACCCAATGATCAGTCATCTGGGACTAGTCAGATTACCCCCAAATCATTTTTTTAAAAGCTAATTTAGTATGCTGAATTGGCGTTGGTAAGAGAGACCACTCTAATTGGGTGTTCAGTTTAACAAATCACTGCACAAGAACAGACAATGATGCTAACCGCAATAATTCCATTTTAACTTCTTATCAAACAGATTCATGGTTTGAAATGGTTATGTGTCTGTATTGACTGAGAGTGGTGTGAAAATAGTAAACTAAGGCATGTTGGCTTAGTGTACTACTGCCTTAAAGATGCTAGTTGTTTGAAAACCTAGAGGAATTCAACTAAAACATACTACACACTGGATTACATGATCTGTAGTACCTAATTTATTGCAGCTGGAATAGATGTTTTTGTATAAAAACCTTTATTGAATATGATTTCTTAAATCTGATTCTGACTTTTGACATTTGTAAAACTTTAGTATCACTCATGCCTGTTGCTCATCATTTCTGGTGCCAGTTTCCATAATCAGGAGCATTCAGCCACTAACCTTTACTAACCTTTTACCAATTTATTCTTATTACTGTGAGAGGTAGAATGAATATTGTTTTCCACCATTTCCTTTACCATGAGGACAATAATAAAAGAGCACTACGGCTGTTATATTTCCACCACATTTATTAGCACCCCCAAAAGGTGATTCCAGGATGAATGAATGCTTCTTTTATGTTAACTAACTCTGTTTTTTATGGTTCCAGAGCACATCAGCTGTAAAAGCCAATGATGACAAGATCGATATAACATTTGAACCCATTGTCCTGGAAAACAGCTGTCTTGCACAACGTAAACAGAAACAAACTAAAAACATATCTGCGAAACAAGAACTGAAAAAAGTCAGTCGGACAGACAAACAAGCAGATAGGCAAAAAAAGCTGACCGACAGATGTGGAGAAGAGGACAAAAGAGGATCCATTATGTCTCCGCATGTTTTTGAAGTTGATGTTAAAATTAAAATTGAAATTAATATAATAGGCAATTCAGGTGTTAGCAATGGTCAGAAAACACCATTACATCCAGTTAAACCTTGCTCCAAAAGGAAATCCAACACTGTTCAGAGAGTGAGGCAAAAACCCTCTGCTAATGACACACCCTCCTTCACTGCCTCCAGCTCCCCATCTCAGGTTTCTATAATCTCTGACACTGCAGCTGAAGAGCTCTGTGACCTGAGGAATTACTACAGCAAAGAGCTGAGGAGAATAAACTACATTTCCCATGAATACCTGGGGCAGCCAAGAGAGCCAGGAGTGCTGGCGTGCATCAGGGAGCCTTTGAGGACTCTCCGTCTACCTCGCAGAATAAAAATTGCCCGCAGCCTGTGGACCCGAGTCAGAAGCAGGCACAAAATGGGACAAGCTGATTTCTCAGGGCTGTGATACACCATGCAAAAGACCTGTTACTACAGATAAAGTTTACCATTTTCACATAACTGCGGCTCACAAA
Source organism: Channa argus (assembly GCF_033026475.1). Taxonomy (NCBI): domain Eukaryota; kingdom Metazoa; phylum Chordata; class Actinopteri; order Anabantiformes; family Channidae; genus Channa; species Channa argus. The sequence goes on from NC_090210.1 coordinate 751,556, forward strand.
AGATGGCTTATAGCTATTTCTTGTCGAGATTAAGCATTTAGAAGTTAATACCAAATCGCTAAACAGCCAATCTGAGTAAGTAGTATCTGAGTTAGGACAGATGCAGATTCAATATGTCAAAACAGCTTAAAGAGCCACCAACAGGGGTCAGATGGGGGTCTAACTAGCTTAGTCATCACATCTCAAAACGAACGGAATGACAAAAACAAAAACTGACAGATGCTCAACTACAGCCCGACATGGACAAATAGTGTTGTGTGTGTGTTGACTTGGTCTGTCATAGCCTTTAGTCTGAAGTTTCGTTTCATTGGAGCTTATGTAAAAGGGACTGTTAAGATCAGCTATTGTTATATTTGAATCATATGTTTTTATTTGTTTTCCCAGGTAAAGAAGCCACCATGAGTATGAAAATGTTCTACTTCAGTCATCCCTGTAATCTAAAAAGTTTCTTTACAGCTGCAAACGCAAATTGGGATTTCTGTGGAAAGTTATTTAATATAGATTACGCTTTCGATGATGTAATGAGGATTTGTTGAAATGCAGTGTAAATGGTGAGTTGCAATTATGTTGATACTGAACATATCAATAAAATGTTACCAGATGTATTTTTTCCTGTAGCACATTCAGTTTTGTTTTCCATCACACTATGAATTGTTGCACTGCAACCTCCAGTCTGAGTGCAGCATTATTAAATTTTTAATGGACATGTTTCTGTACGCACAGCAGCTCGCTAGGATAACAGAAAGATCAACACTTAATAGAGAAAAAGTCACTTCATACACATGTTCAGAAAATACACATCCATCCTTTTTCTAATCCTAACCAAAATGACTCTTTTGCCTGGAGCTAACAACACACTTTAAAAAAAAAGAAAAAAAATTATGAATTCTGTTTATCAAAATGTAGGTTTTTGGAAGCTGGGCTTGCTACAATATTAAACTCCTCGTATGTTTATATTTGTAACGCTGTATCAAATTTCACTCAGACAAAAACATACTCCAGGTTCTAACTTCAGCTTGGTCTCATGTGAAACTTAACTGTGCCTTTAAGCTAAATTAAATTGGCATCTTTCGTAGTTAAGTATATTTAAGAGAAATGTTATTATTATTATTATTATTATTAATTAATGTAATTATTAATTTATTCCCATACATTGTGGCAGTTTAGGGATATCTGGCTGACTTCATATCCACGTTTTGAATACCTTTCCTTTCATTGTTGCTCATACTCTATCAAACAATACACCTGACACTTTAATCAACACAATTCTGTGACCTCACCCTTCAACCGAGATTCCTGTCTAACCTCATCTGTCAGCCTGTCCATCACCAGAGCAAACAAGAAGGGGCTCAGAGCTGATCCTTGATGCAGACCCACCTCCACCTTGAACTCCTCTGTCACACCTACAGCACCTCACCACGGTCGTACAGCTCTCATACATGTCCTGCACCACTCTAACATACTTCTCTGCCACTCAAGACGTCCTCACAGCTCCTCTCTCTGCACCCTGTCATATGCTTTCTCTAAATTTACGAAGACAACAATGCAACTCCTTATGACATCCTCTGTACTAGTCATCCTTAAAGCAAATACTGCATCTGTTGTACTCTTTCTAGGCATGAAATGTTGGTGATGTAGTGGGCAGAAACAAGCATATTTGCTCATTCGGCCTGAAAATGCTTTTAAGCGCATAAAAACTTACACTCTTGATTTCTGGCTAAATAAAAGCTGTTGCAATGATATTTCCATGCTGAACTGAGTTGTTCTGGGTCAAACATGAAGGCAAACCCACTTTCCCTTCAGTATTTTGCTGCAATTGGCAGAAACAAGCATATTTGCTCATTCGGCCTGAAAATGCTTTTAAGCGCATAAAAACTTACACTCTTGATTTCTGGCTAAATAAAAGCTGTTGCAATGATATTTCCATGCTGAACTGAGTTGTTCTGGGTCAAATATGAAGGCAAACCCACTTTCCCTTCAGTATTTTGCTGCAAATGGCAGAAATCAGCTCAATTGGCCTGAAAATGCTTTTAAGCGCATAAAAACTTACACTCTTGATTTCTGGCTAAATAAAAGCTGTTGCAATGATATTTCCATGCTGAACTGAGTTGTTCTGGGTCAAATATGAAGGCAAACCCACTTTCCCTTCAGTATTTTGCTTCAATTGGAAGAAACAAGCATATTTGCTCATTCTGCCTGAAAATACTTTTAAGCGCATAAAAACTTACACTCTTGATTTCTGGCTAAATAAAAGCTGTTGCACAAATATTTCCATGCTGAACTGAGTTGTTCTGGGTCAAATATGAAGGCAAACCCACTTTCCCTTCAGTATTTTGCTGCAATTGGCAGAAACATACATATTGGCTCATTCGGCCTGAAAATGCTTTTAAGCGGATAAAAACTTACACTCTTGATTTCTGGCTAAATAAAAGCTGTTGCACAAATATTTCCATGCTGAACTGAGTTGTTCTGGGTCAAATATGACGGCAAACCCACTTTCCCTTCAGTATTTTGCTGCAAATGGCAGAAATCAGCTCATTTGGCCTGAAAATGCTTTTAAGCGCATAAAAACGTACACTCTTGATTTCTGGCTAAATAAAAGCTGTTGCAATGATATTTCCATGCTGAACTGAGTTGTTCTGGGTCAAATATGAAGGCAAACCCACTTTCCCTTCAGTATTTTGCTGCAATTGGCAGAAATCATATTTGACCCAGAACAACTCAGTTCAGCATGGAAATATCATTGCAACAGCTTTTATTTAGCCAGAAATCAAGAGTGTAAGTTTTTATGCGCTTAAAAGCATTTTCAGGCCGAATGAGCAAATATGCTTGTTTCTGTCAATTGCAGCAAAATACTGAAGGGAAAGTGGGTTTGCCTTCATATTTGACCCAGAACAACTCAGTTCAGCATGGAAATATCATTGCAACAGCTTTTATTTAGCCAGAAATCAAGAGTGTAAGTTTTTATGCGCTTAAAAGCATTTTCAGGCCGAATGAGCAAATATGCTTGTTTCTGCCAATTGCAGCAAAATACTGAAGGGAAAGTGGGTTTGCCTTCATATTTGACCCAGAACAACTCAGTTCAGCATGGAAATATCATTGCAACAGCTTTTATTTATCCAGAAATCAAGAGTGTAAGTTTTTATGCGCTTAAAAGCATTTTCAGGCCGAATGAGCAAATATGCTTGTTTCTGCCAATTGCAGCAAAATACTGAAGGGAAAGTGGGTTTGCCTTCATATTTGACCCAGAACAACTCAGTTCAGCATGGAAATATCATTGCAACAGCTTTTATTTAGCCAGAAATCAAGAGTGTAAGTTTTGATGCGCTTAAAAGCATTTTCAGGCCGAATGAGCAAATATGCTTGTTTCTGCCAATTGCAGCAAAATACTGAAGGGAAAGTGGGTTTGCCTTCATATTTGACCCAGAACAACTCAGTTCAGCATGGAAATATCATTGCAACAGCTTTTATTTAGCCAGAAATCAAGAGTGTAAGTTTTGATGCGCTTAAAAGCATTTTCAGGCCGAATGAGCAAATATGCTTGTTTCTGCCAATTGCAGCAAAATACTGAAGGGAAAGTGGGTTTGCCTTCATATTTGACCCAGAACAACTCAGTTCAGCATGGAAATATCATTGCAACAGCTTTTATTTAGCCAGAAATCAAGAGTGTAAGTTTTTATGCGCTTAAAAGCATTTTCAGGCCGAATGAGCAAATATGCTTGTTTCTGCCAATTGCAGCAAAATACTGAAGGGAAAGTGGGTTTGCCTTCATATTTGACCCAGAACAACTCAGTTCAGCATGGAAATATCATTGCAACAGCTTTTATTTAGCCAGAAATCAAGAGTGTAAGTTTTTATGCGCTTAAAAGCATTTTCAGGCCGAATGAGCAAATATGCTTGTTTCTGCCAATTGCAGCAAAATACTGAAGAGAAAGTGGGTTTGCCTTCATATTTGACCCAGAACAACTCAGTTCAGCATGGAAATATCATTGCAACAGCTTTTATTTAGCCAGAAATCAAGAGTGTATGTTTTTATGCGCTTAAAAGCATTTTCAGGCCGAATGAGCAAATATGCTTGTTTCTGCCAATTGCAGCAAAATACTGAAGGGAAAGTGGGTTTGCCTTCATATTTGACCCAGAACAACTCAGTTCAGCATGGAAATATCATTGCAACAGCTTTTATTTAGCCAGAAATCAAGAGTGTAAGTTTTTATGGGCTTAAAAGCATTTTCAGGCCGAATGAGCAAATATGCTTGTTTCTGCCAATTGCAGCAAAATACTGAAGGGAAAGTGGGTTTGCCTTCATATTTGACCCAGAACAACTCAGTTCAGCATGGAAATATCATTGCAACAGCTTTTATTTAGCCAGAAATCAAGAGTGTAAGTTTTTATGCGCTTAAAAGCATTTTCAGGCCGAATGAGCAAATATGCTTGTTTCTGCCAATTGCAGCAAAATACTGAAGGGAAAGTGGGTTTGCCTTCATATTTGACCCAGAACAACTCAGTTCAGCATGGAAATATCATTGCAACAGCTTTTATTTAGCCAGAAATCAAGAGTGTAAGTTTTGATGCGCTTAAAAGCATTTTCAGGCCGAATGAGCAAATATGCTTGTTTCTGCCAATTGCAGCAAAATACTGAAGGGAAAGTGGGTTTGCCTTCATATTTGACCCAGAACAACTCAGTTCAGCATGGAAATATCATTGCAACAGCTTTTATTTAGCCAGAAATCAAGAGTGTAAGTTTTGATGCGCTTAAAAGCATTTTCAGGCCGAATGAGCAAATATGCTTGTTTCTGCCAATTGCAGCAAAATACTGAAGGGAAAGTGGGTTTGCCTTCATATTTGACCCAGAACAACTCAGTTCAGCATGGAAATATCATTGCAACAGCTTTTATTTAGCCAGAAATCAAGAGTGTAAGTTTTTATGCGCTTAAAAGCATTTTCAGGCCGAATGAGCAAATATGCTTGTTTCTGCCAATTGCAGCAAAATACTGAAGGGAAAGTGGGTTTGCCTTCATATTTGACCCAGAACAACTCAGTTCAGCATGGAAATATCATTGCAACAGCTTTTATTTAGCCAGAAATCAAGAGTGTAAGTTTTTATGCGCTTAAAAGCATTTTCAGGCCGAATGAGCTGATTTCTGCCAATTGCAGCAAAATACTGAAGGGAAAGTGGGTTTGCCTTCATATTTGACCCAGAACAACTCAGTTCAGCATGGAAATATCATTGCAACAGCTTTTATTTAGCCAGAAATCAAGAGTGTAAGTTTTTATGCGCTTAAAAGCATTTTCAGGCCGAATGAGCAAATATGCTTGTTTCTGCCAATTGCAGCAAAATACTGAAGGGAAAGTGGGGTTGCCTTCATATTTGACCCAGAACAACTCAGTTCAGCATGGAAATATCATTGCAACAGCTTTTATTTAGCCAGAAATCAAGAGTGTAAGTTTTTATGCGCTTAAAAGCATTTTCAGGCCGAATGAGCAAATATGCTTGTTTCTGCCAATTGCAGCAAAATACTGAAGGGAAAGTGGGTTTGCCTTCATATTTGACCCAGAACAACTCAGTTCAGCATGGAAATATCATTGCAACAGCTTTTATTTAGCCAGAAATCAAGAGTGTAAGTTTTTATGCGCTTAAAAGCATTTTCAGGCCGAATGAGCAAATATGCTTGTTTCTGCCAATTGCAGCAAAATACTGAAGGGAAAGTGGGTTTGCCTTCATATTTGACCCAGAACAACTCAGTTCAGCATGGAAATATCATTGCAACAGCTTTTATTTAGCCAGAAATCAAGAGTGTAAGTTTTGATGCGCTTAAAAGCATTTTCAGGCCGAATGAGCAAATATGCTTGTTTCTGCCAATTGCAGCAAAATACTGAAGGGAAAGTGGGTTTGCCTTCATATTTGACCCAGAACAACTCAGTTCAGCATGGAAATATCATTGCAACAGCTTTTATTTAGCCAGAAATCAAGAGTGTAAGTTTTTATGCGCTTAAAAGCATTTTCAGGCCGAATGAGCTGATTTCTGCCAATTGCAGCAAAATACTGAAGGGAAAGTGGGTTTGCCTTCATATTTGACCCAGAACAACTCAGTTCAGCATGGAAATATCATTGCAACAGCTTTTATTTAGCCAGAAATCAAGAGTGTAAGTTTTTATGCGCTTAAAAGCATTTTCAGGCCGAATGAGCTGATTTCTGCCAATTGCAGCAAAATACTGAAGGGAAAGTGGGTTTGCCTTCATATTTGACCCAGAACAACTCAGTTCAGCATGGAAATATCATTGCAACAGCTTTTATTTAGCCAGAAATCAAGAGTGTAAGTTTTGATGCGCTTAAAAGCATTTTCAGGCCGAATGAGCTGATTTCTGCCAATTGCAGCAAAATACTGAAGGGAAAGTGGGTTTGCCTTCATATTTGACCCAGAACAACTCAGTTCAGCATGGAAATATCATTGCAACAGCTTTTATTTAGCCAGAAATCAAGAGTGTAAGTTTTGATGCGCTTAAAAGCATTTTCAGGCCGAATGAGCAAATATGCTTGTTTCTGCCAATTGCAGCAAAATACTGAAGGGAAAGTGGGTTTGCCTTCATATTTGACCCAGAACAACTCAGTTCAGCATGGAAATATCATTGCAACAGCTTTTATTTAGCCAGAAATCAAGAGTGTAAGTTTTGATGCGCTTAAAAGCATTTTCAGGCCGAATGAGCAAATATGCTTGTTTCTGCCAATTGCAGCAAAATACTGAAGGGAAAGTGGGTTTGCCTTCATATTTGACCCAGAACAACTCAGTTCAGCATGGAAATATCATTGCAACAGCTTTTATTTAGCCAGAAATCAAGAGTGTAAGTTTTTATGCGCTTAAAAGCATTTTCAGGCCGAATGAGCTGATTTCTGCCAATTGCAGCAAAATACTGAAGGGAAAGTGGGTTTGCCTTCATATTTGACCCAGAACAACTCAGTTCAGCATGGAAATATCATTGCAACAGCTTTTATTTAGCCAGAAATCAAGAGTGTAAGTTTTGATGCGCTTAAAAGCATTTTCAGGCCGAATGAGCTGATTTCTGCCAATTGCAGCAAAATACTGAAGGGAAAGTGGGTTTGCCTTCATATTTGACCCAGAACAACTCAGTTCAGCATGGAAATATCATTGCAACAGCTTTTATTTAGCCAGAAATCAAGAGTGTAAGTTTTTATGCGCTTAAAAGCATTTTCAGGCCGAATGAGCTGATTTCTGCCAATTGCAGCAAAATACTGAAGGGAAAGTGGGTTTGCCTTCATATTTGACCCAGAACAACTCAGTTCAGCATGGAAATATCATTGCAACAGCTTTTATTTAGCCAGAAATCAAGAGTGTAAGTTTTTATGCGCTTAAAAGCATTTTCAGGCCGAATGAGCAAATATGCTTGTTTCTGCCAATTGCAGCAAAATACTGAAGGGAAAGTGGGTTTGCCTTCATATTTGACCCAGAACAACTCAGTTCAGCATGGAAATATCATTGCAACAGCTTTTATTTAGCCAGAAATCAAGAGTGTAAGTTTTGATGCGCTTAAAAGCATTTTCAGGCCGAATGAGCTGATTTCTGCCAATTGCAGCAAAATACTGAAGGGAAAGTGGGTTTGCCTTCATATTTGACCCAGAACAACTCAGTTCAGCATGGAAATATCATTGCAACAGCTTTTATTTAGCCAGAAATCAAGAGTGTAAGTTTTTATGCGCTTAAAAGCATTTTCAGGCCGAATGAGCAAATATGCTTGTTTCTGCCAATTGCAGCAAAATACTGAAGGGAAAGTGGGTTTGCCTTCATATTTGACCCAGAACAACTCAGTTCAGCATGGAAATATCATTGCAACAGCTTTTATTTAGCCAGAAATCAAGAGTGTAAGTTTTTATGCGCTTAAAAGCATTTTCAGGCCGAATGAGCTGATTTCTGCCAATTGCAGCAAAATACTGAAGGGAAAGTGGGTTTGCCTTCATATTTGACCCAGAACAACTCAGTTCAGCATGGAAATATCATTGCAACAGCTTTTATTTAGCCAGAAATCAAGAGTGTAAGTTTTGATGCGCTTAAAAGCATTTTCAGGCCGAATGAGCTGATTTCTGCCAATTGCAGCAAAATACTGAAGGAAAAGTGGGTTTGCCTTCATATTTGACCCAGAACAACTCAGTTCAGCATGGAAATATCATTGCAACAGCTTTTATTTAGCCAGAAATCAAGAGTGTAAGTTTTGATGCGCTTAAAAGCATTTTAAGGCCGAATGAGCAAATATGCTTGTTTCTGCCAATTTCAGAAAAATACTGAAGGGAAAGTGGGTTTGCCTTCATATTTGACCCAGAACAACTCAGTTCAGCATGGAAATATCATTGCAACAGCTTTTATTTAGCCAGAAATCAAGAGTGTAAGTTTTTATGCGCTTAAAAGCATTTTCAGGCCGAATGAGCTGATTTCTGCCAATTGCAGCAAAATACTGAAGGGAAAGTGGGTTTGCCTTCATATTTGACCCAGAACAACTAAGTTCAGCATGGAAATATCATTGCAACAGTTTTTATTTAGCCAGAAATCAAGAGTGTAAGTCTTTATGCGCTTAAAAGCATTTTCAGGCCGAATGAGCAAATATGCTTGTTTCTGCCAATTGCAGCAAAATACTGAAGGGAAAGTGGGTTTGCCTTCATATTTGACCCAGAACAACTCAGTTCAGCATGGAAATATCATTGCAACAGCTTTTATTTAGCCAGAAATCAAGAGTGTAAGTTTTTATGCGCTTAAAAGCATTTTCAGGCCGAATGAGCTGATTTCTGCCAATTGCAGCAAAATACTGAAGGGAAAGTGGGTTTGCCTTCATATTTGACCCAGAACAACTCAGTTCAGCATGGAAATATCATTGCAACAGCTTTTATTTAGCCAGAAATCAAGAGTGTAAGTTTTGATGCGCTTAAAAGCATTTTCAGGCCGAATGAGCAAATATGCTTGTTTCTGCCAATTGCAGCAAAATACTGAAGGGAAAGTGGGTTTGCCTTCATATTTGACCCAGAACAACTCAGTTCAGCATGGAAATATCATTGCAACAGCTTTTATTTAGCCAGAAATCAAGAGTGTAAGTTTTTATGCGCTTAAAAGCATTTTCAGGCCGAATGAGCTGATTTCTGCCAATTGCAGCAAAATACTGAAGGGAAAGTGGGTTTGCCTTCATATTTGACCCAGAACAACTCAGTTCAGCATGGAAATGTCATTGCAACAGCTTTTATTTAGCCAGAAATCAAGAGTGTAAGTTTTGATGCGCTTAAAAGCATTTTCAGGCCGAATGAGCAAATATGCTTGTTTCTGCCAATTGCAGCAAAATACTGAAGGGAAAGTGGGTTTGCCTTCATATTTGACCCAGAACAACTCAGTTCAGCATGGAAATATCATTGCAACAGCTTTTATTTAGCCAGAAATCAAGAGTGTAAGTTTTTATGCGCTTAAAAGCATTTTCAGGCCGAATGAGCAAATATGCTTGTTTCTGCCAATTGCAGCAAAATACTGAAGGGAAAGTGGGTTTGCCTTCATATTTGACCCAGAACAACTCAGTTCAGCATGGAAATATCATTGCAACAGCTTTTATTTAGCCAGAAATCAAGAGTGTAAGTTTTTATGCGCTTAAAAGCATTTTCAGGCCGAATGAGCTGATTTCTGCCAATTGCAGCAAAATACTGAAGGGAAAGTGGGTTTGCCTTCATATTTGACCCAGAACAACTCAGTTCAGCATGGAAATATCATTGCAACAGCTTTTATTTAGCCAGAAATCAAGAGTGTAAGTTTTTATGCGCTTAAAAGCATTTTCAGGCCGAATGAGCAAATATGCTTGTTTCTGCCAATTGCAGCAAAATACTGAAGGGAAAGTGGGTTTGCCTTCATATTTGACCCAGAACAACTCAGTTCAGCATGGAAATATCATTGCAACAGCTTTTATTTAGCCAGAAATCAAGAGTGTAAGTTTTTATGCGCTTAAAAGCATTTTCAGGCCGAATGAGCTGATTTCTGCCAATTGCAGCAAAATACTGAAGGGAAAGTGGGTTTGCCTTCATATTTGACCCAGAACAACTCAGTTCAGCATGGAAATATCATTGCAACAGCTTTTATTTAGCCAGAAATCAAGAGTGTAAGTCTTTATGCGCTTAAAAGCATTTTCAGGCCGAATGAGCAAATATGCTTGTTTCTGCCAATTGCAGCAAAATACTGAAGGGAAAGTGGGTTTGCCTTCATATTTGACCCAGAACAACTCAGTTCAGCATGGAAATATCATTGCAACAGCTTTTATTTAGCCAGAAATCAAAAGTGTAAGTTTTTATGCGCTTAAAAGCATTTTCAGGCCAAATGAGCTGATTTCTGCCAATTGCAGCAAAATACTGAAGGGAAAGTGGGTTTGCCTTCATATTTGACCCAGAACAACTCAGTTCAGCATGGAAATATCATTGCAACAGCTTTTTTTTTTTAGCCAGAAATCAAGAGTGTAAGTTTTTATGCGCTTAAAAGCATTTTCAGGCCGAATGAGCTGATTTCTGCCAATTGCAGCAAAATACTGAAGGGAAAGTGGGTTTGCCTTCATATTTGACCCAGAACAACTCAGTTCAGCATGGAAATATCATTGCAACAGCTTTTATTTAGCCAGAAATCAAGAGTGTAAGTTTTTATGCGCTTAAAAGCATTTTCAGGCCGAATGAGCTGATTTCTGCCAAATGCAGCAAAATACTGAAGGGAAAGTGGGTTTGCCTTCATATTTGACCCAGAACAACTCAGTTCAGCATGGAAATATCATTGCAACAGCTTTTATTTAGCCAGAAATCAAGAGTGTAAGTTTTTATGCGCTTAAAAGCATTTTCAGGCCGAATGAGCAAATATGCTTGTTTCTGCCAATTGCAGCAAAATACTGAAGGGAAAGTGGGTTTGCCTTCATATTTGACCCAGAACAACTCAGTTCAGCATGGAAATATCATTGCAACAGCTTTTATTTAGCCAGAAATCAAGAGTGTAAGTTTTTATGCGCTTAAAAGCATTTTCAGGCCGAATGAGCAAATATGCTTGTTTCTGCCAAATGCAGCAAAATACTGAAAGGAAAGTGGGTTTGCCTTCATATTTGACTCCGAACAACTCAGTTCAGCATGGAAATATCATTGCAACAGCTTTTATTTAGCCAGAAATCAAGAGTGTAAGTTTTTATGCGCTTAAAAGCATTTTCAGGCCGAATGAGCAAATATGCTTGTTTCTGCCAATTGCAGCAAAATACTGAAGGGAAAGTGGGTTTGCCTTCATATTTGACCCAGAACAACTCAGTTCAGCATGGAAATATCATTGCAACAGCTTTTATTTAGCCAGAAATCAAGAGTGTAAGTTTTTATGCGCTTAAAAGCATTTTCAGGCCGAATGAGCTGATTTCTGCCAATTGCAGCAAAATACTGAAGGGAAAGTGGGTTTGCCTTCATATTTGACCCAGAACAACTCAGTTCAGCATGGAAATATCATTGCAACAGCTTTTATTTAGCCAGAAATCAAGAGTGTAAGTTTTGATGCGCTTAAAAGCATTTTCAGGCCGAATGAGCTGATTTCTGCCAATTGCAGCAAAATACTGAAGGGAAAGTGGGTTTGCCTTCATATTTGACCCAGAACAACTCAGTTCAGCATGGAAATATCATTGCAACAGCTTTTATTTAGCCAGAAATCAAGAGTGTACGTTTTTATGCGCTTAAAAGCATTTTCAGGCCGAATGAGCTGATTTCTGCCAATTGCAGCAAAATACTGAAGGGAAAGTGGGTTTGCCTTCATATTTGACCCAGAACAACTCAGTTCAGCATGGAAATATCATTGCAACAGCTTTTATTTAGCCAGAAATCAAGAGTGTAAGTTTTTATGCGCTTAAAAGCATTTTCAGGCCGAATGAGCAAATATGCTTGTTTCTGCCAATTGCAGCAAAATACTGAAGGGAAAGTGGGGTTGCCTTCATATTTGACCCAAAACAACTCAGTTCAGCATGGAAATATCATTGCAACAGCTTTTATTTAGCCAGAAATCAAGAGTGTAAGTTTTTATGCGCTTAAAAGCATTTTCAGGCCGAATGAGCTGATTTCTGCCAATTGCAGCAAAATACTGAAGGGAAAGTGGGTTTGCCTTCATATTTGACCCAGAACAACTCAGTTCAGCATGGAAATATCATTGCAACAGCTTTTATTTAGCCAGAAATCAAGAGTGTAAGTTTTGATGCGCTTAAAAGCATTTTCAGGCCGAATGAGCTGATTTCTGCCAATTGCAGCAAAATACTGAAGGGAAAGTGGGTTTGCCTTCATATTTGACCCAGAACAACTCAGTTCAGCATGGAAATATCATTGCAACAGCTTTTATTTAGCCAGAAATCAAGAGTGTAAGTTTTGATGCGCTTAAAAGCATTTTCAGGCCGAATGAGCTGATTTCTGCCAATTGCAGCAAAATACTGAAGGGAAAGTGGGTTTGCCTTCATATTTGACCCAGAACAACTCAGTTCAGCATGGAAATATCATTGCAACAGCTTTTATTTAGCCAGAAATCAAGAGTGTAAGTTTTGATGCGCTTAAAAGCATTTTCAGGCCGAATGAGCTGATTTCTGCCAATTGCAGCAAAATACTGAAGGGAAAGTGGGTTTGCCTTCATATTTGACCCAGAACAACTCAGTTCAGCATGGAAATATCATTGCAACAGCTTTTATTTAGCCAGAAATCAAGAGTGTAAGTTTTTATGCGCTTAAAAGCATTTTCAGGCCGAATGAGCAAATATGCTTGTTTCTGCCAATTGCAGCAAAATACTGAAGGGAAAGTGGGTTTGCCTTCATATTTGACCCAGAACAACTCAGTTCAGCATGGAAATATCATTGCAACAGCTTTTATTTAGCCAGAAATCAAGAGTGTAAGTTTTTATGCGCTTAAAAGCATTTTCAGGCCGAATGAGCTGATTTCTGCCAATTGCAGCAAAATACTGAAGGGAAAGTGGGTTTGCCTTCATATTTGACCCAGAACAACTCAGTTCAGCATGGAAATATCATTGCAACAGCTTTTATTTAGCCAGAAATCAAGAGTGTAAGTTTTGATGCGCTTAAAAGCATTTTCAGGCCGAATGAGCTGATTTCTGCCAATTGCAGCAAAATACTGAAGGAAAAGTGGGTTTGCCTTCATATTTGACCCAGAACAACTCAGTTCAGCATGGAAATATCATTGCAACAGCTTTTATTTAGCCAGAAATCAAGAGTGTAAGTTTTGATGCGCTTAAAAGCATTTTAAGGCCGAATGAGCAAATATGCTTGTTTCTGCCAATTTCAGAAAAATACTGAAGGGAAAGTGGGTTTGCCTTCATATTTGACCCAGAACAACTCAGTTCAGCATGGAAATATCATTGCAACAGCTTTTATTTAGCCAGAAATCAAGAGTGTAAGTTTTTATGCGCTTAAAAGCATTTTCAGGCCGAATGAGCTGATTTCTGCCAATTGCAGCAAAATACTGAAGGGAAAGTGGGTTTGCCTTCATATTTGACCCAGAACAACTAAGTTCAGCATGGAAATATCATTGCAACAGTTTTTATTTAGCCAGAAATCAAGAGTGTAAGTCTTTATGCGCTTAAAAGCATTTTCAGGCCGAATGAGCAAATATGCTTGTTTCTGCCAATTGCAGCAAAATACTGAAGGGAAAGTGGGTTTGCCTTCATATTTGACCCAGAACAACTCAGTTCAGCATGGAAATATCATTGCAACAGCTTTTATTTAGCCAGAAATCAAGAGTGTAAGTTTTTATGCGCTTAAAAGCATTTTCAGGCCGAATGAGCTGATTTCTGCCAATTGCAGCAAAATACTGAAGGGAAAGTGGGTTTGCCTTCATATTTGACCCAGAACAACTCAGTTCAGCATGGAAATATCATTGCAACAGCTTTTATTTAGCCAGAAATCAAGAGTGTAAGTTTTGATGCGCTTAAAAGCATTTTCAGGCCGAATGAGCAAATATGCTTGTTTCTGCCAATTGCAGCAAAATACTGAAGGGAAAGTGGGTTTGCCTTCATATTTGACCCAGAACAACTCAGTTCAGCATGGAAATATCATTGCAACAGCTTTTATTTAGCCAGAAATCAAGAGTGTAAGTTTTTATGCGCTTAAAAGCATTTTCAGGCCGAATGAGCTGATTTCTGCCAATTGCAGCAAAATACTGAAGGGAAAGTGGGTTTGCCTTCATATTTGACCCAGAACAACTCAGTTCAGCATGGAAATGTCATTGCAACAGCTTTTATTTAGCCAGAAATCAAGAGTGTAAGTTTTGATGCGCTTAAAAGCATTTTCAGGCCGAATGAGCAAATATGCTTGTTTCTGCCAATTGCAGCAAAATACTGAAGGGAAAGTGGGTTTGCCTTCATATTTGACCCAGAACAACTCAGTTCAGCATGGAAATATCATTGCAACAGCTTTTATTTAGCCAGAAATCAAGAGTGTAAGTTTTGATGCGCTTAAAAGCATTTTCAGGCCGAATGAGCTGATTTCTGCCAATTGCAGCAAAATACTGAAGGGAAAGTGGGTTTGCCTTCATATTTGACCCAGAACAACTCAGTTCAGCATGGAAATATCATTGCAACAGCTTTTATTTAGCCAGAAATCAAGAGTGTAAGTTTTGATGCGCTTAAAAGCATTTTCAGGCCGAATGAGCAAATATGCTTGTTTCTGCCAATTGCAGCAAAATACTGAAGGGAAAGTGGGTTTGCCTTCATATTTGACCCAGAACAACTCAGTTCAGCATGGAAATATCATTGCAACAGCTTTGATTTAGCCAGAAATCAAGAGTGTAAGTTTTTATGCGCTTAAAAGCATTTTCAGGCCGAATGAGCAAATATGCTTGTTTCTGCCAATTGCAGCAAAATACTGAAGGGAAAGTGGGTTTGCCTTCATATTTGACCCAGAACAACTCAGTTCAGCATGGAAATATCATTGCAACAGCTTTTATTTAGCCAGAAATCAAGAGTGTAAGTTTTTATGCGCTTAAAAGCATTTTCAGGCCGAATGAGCAAATATGCTTGTTTCTGCCAATTGCAGCAAAATACCGAAGGGAAAGTGGGTTTGCCTTCATATTTGACCCAGAACAACTCAGTTCAGCATGGAAATATCATTGCAACAGCTTTTATTTAGCCAGAAATCAAGAGTGTAAGTTTTTATGCGCTTAAAAGCATTTTCAGGCCGAATGAGCTGATTTCTGCCAATTGCAGCAAAATACTGAAGGGAAAGTGGGTTTGCCTTCATATTTGACCCAGAACAACTCAGTTCAGCATGGAAATATCATTGCAACAGCTTTTATTTAGCCAGAAATCAAGAGTGTAAGTTTTTATGCGCTTAAAAGCATTTTCAGGCCGAATGAGCTGATTTCTGCCAATTTTAGCAAAATACTGAAGGGAAAGTGGGTTTGCCTTCATATTTGACCCAGAACAACTCAGTTCAGCATGGAAATATCATTGCAACAGCTTTTATTTAGCCAGAAATCAAGAGTGTAAGTTTTTATGCGCTTAAAAGCATTTTCAGGCCGAATGAGCAAATATGCTTGTTTCTGCCAATTGCAGCAAAATACTGAAGGGAAAGTGGGTTTGCCTTCATATTTGACCCAGAACAACTCAGTTCAGCATGGAAATATCATTGCAACAGCTTTTATTTAGCCAGAAATCAAGAGTGTAAGTTTTGATGCGCTTAAAAGCATTTTCAGGCCGAATGAGCAAATATGCTTGTTTCTGCCAATTGCAGCAAAATACTGAAGGGAAAGTGGGTTTGCCTTCATATTTGACCCAGAACAACTCAGTTCAGCATGGAAATATCATTGCAACAGCTTTTATTTAGCCAGAAATCAAGAGTGTAAGTTTTTATGCGCTTAAAAGCATTTTCAGGCCGAATTAGCTGATTTCTGCCAATTGCAGCAAAATACTGAAGGGAAAGTGGGTTTGCCTTCATATTTGACCCAGAACAACTCAGTTCAGCATGGAAATATCATTGCAACAGCTTTTATTTAGCCAGAAAACAAGAGTGTAAGTTTTTATGCGCTTAAAAGCATTTTCAGGCCGAATGAGCAAATATGCTTGTTTCTGCCAATTGCAGCAAAATACTGAAGGGAAAGTGGGTTTGCCTTCATATTTGACCCAGAACAACTCAGTTCAGCATGGAAATATCATTGCAACAGCTTTTATTTAGCCAGAAATCAAGAGTGTAAGTTTTTATGCGCTTAAAAGCATTTTCAGGCCGAATGAGCTGATTTCTGCCAATTGCAGCAAAATACTGAAGGGAAAGTGGGTTTGCCTTCATATTTGACCCAGAACAACTCAGTTCAGCATGGAAATATCATTGCAACAGCTTTTATTTAGCCAGAAATCAAGAGTGTAAGTTTTGATGCGCTTAAAAGCATTTTCAGGCCGAATGAGCAAATATGCTTGTTTCTGCCAATTGCAGCAAAATACTGAAGGGAAAGTGGGTTTGCCTTCATATTTGACCCAGAACAACTCAGTTCAGCATGGAAATATCATTGCAACAGCTTTTATTTAGCCAGAAATCAAGAGTGTAAGTTTTGATGCGCTTAAAAGCATTTTCAGGCCGAATGAGCAAATATGCTTGTTTCTGCCAATTGCAGCAAAATACTGAAGGGAAAGTGGGTTTGCCTTCATATTTGACCCAGAACAACTCAGTTCAGCATGGAAATATCATTGCAACAGCTTTTATTTAGCCAGAAATCAAGAGTGTAAGTTTTGATGCGCTTAAAAGCATTTTCAGGCCGAATGAGCTGATTTCTGCCAATTGCAGCAAAATACTGAAGGGAAAGTGGGTTTGCCTTCATATTTGACCCAGAACAACTCAGTTCAGCATGGAAATATCATTGCAACAGCTTTTATTTAGCCAGAAATCAAGAGTGTAAGTTTTTATGCGCTTAAAAGCATTTTCAGGCCGAATGAGCAAATATGCTTGTTTCTGCCAATTGCAGCAAAATACTGAAGGGAAAGTGGGTTTGCCTTCATATTTGACCCAGAACAACTCAGTTCAGCATGGAAATATCATTGCAACAGCTTTTATTTAGCCAGAAATCAAGAGTGTAAGTTTTTATGCGCTTAAAAGCATTTTCAGGCCGAATGAGCAAATATGCTTGTTTCTGCCAATTGCAGCAAAATACTGAAGGGAAAGTGGGTTTGCCTTCATATTTGACCCAGAACAACTCAGTTCAGCATGGAAATATCATTGCAACAGCTTTTATTTAGCCAGAAATCAAGAGTGTAAGTTTTTATGCGCTTAAAAGCATTTTCAGGCCGAATGAGCTGATTTCTGCCAATTGCAGCAAAATACTGAAGGGAAAGTGGGTTTGCCTTCATATTTGACCCAGAACAACTCAGTTCAGCATGG